>NW_013666662.1:330542-334667 GCF_000517525.1 Limulus polyphemus | reverse complement strand
AGCAAACTAATAATAGATACTACTTTTTTGGCGCGGCGCGTTGGTTATATTTATAGGCTTGTGGAGAGTTTCTAGAAAATTCAGATTACGTAACAATTCAAAGATACATTAAGCGTTTACGTACATACATATATTGTTGATTCATACACTCGAGAATCTCCTACAACTTTAGACAATAAGCGGGAGTTTCGCAATACATATTTAACACTATAAGCTATGCATGTTTCTAGATATAATCTAAATCTAATCAAACGTTAATATTACAATAAATATATAATAATAAATCCGTCACATATTGGATTTAGTATACAATTGTTGACTCAAGGCTTATAGAAACTGTATAATATATTGGATTTAGTGGTCGGTTATTGACTCAAGGATTTGTACAGTAACTTTATATCATATTGGATTTAGTGGACGGTTATTGATTCAAGGATTTGTACAGTAACTGCATATTATATTGGATTTAGTGGACGGTTATTGACTCAAGGATTTGTACACTAACTTTATATCATATTGGATTTAGTAGACAGTTGTCGACTCAAGGCTTTGTACAGTAGCTGTATATTATATTGGATTTAGTGGACAGTTGTTGACTGCTTATACAAAAAAACACCTAAATTAGAAATGGTCTCTTTCTGGAATGAACAACATTAGAATTTCGGGACGAAAGGTTCGTAGGACAAAAAAGAAATGAAAACCCATTTCTAATTCTACAGCATAATGCTATACTCTTTTTTTCATTAGTTTGTTTTTTTCGTTTCGCTTAAACTGTTTAGGTTTGTTCAGCCTTACCTCATTGTATACAGTGGTATAAGTTTTATACAGCTTTTAAACTTAGGCTTATAAGGAGATGATAATTTTTTCTCATAATTAATATTCGAACATCCCCTAGATACTTCTTTTGGTGGAATTAAAGGTAATTACGAAGAATCAGCCACTCAGTCAAACAATATTATGTCTTCAAAGTTTGGAAAACAGGGAAGTTATAGTTCATCGTCTCGTCTGCCGTTGCGTTCTGACGATAGAGGGAAACCAAGGCGACTTGCGGTTGGCAGAGGAGACTCACTCGACCGTTCGGGAAAAACTGACGATAGTAGTGTTCGATATAGACGGTAAATATTAACTTATAAGTGTTTGTTGTTCGTCATGAGTCTCCAACAGTCTATTGGAATAGTATAATAGTTAATAGGGAACCAGTTCTAGCCAATAAATTGCAAAATATAATGTGATGTATGATAACGTATGAAATGCACCGTGTAAACATTGAACATGTTTTCAAAATGCAAAATGTCTCACACTCAGGTAAAACGAGTTTAACTTTGCAAGATCATCATATTTTACTTAACCCATTTTATTCCAACATGTGTATCATGACAACCACTCTTCTTTGATATGCATACTCAGCAAGATAATATATTAGTATTATCACGAACCCCCATAATGAAAATATTTGCCTGGTACTGTGATTCTAACTATACTTAACCAAAACAAGAGTTATCATTTCGCTATGTTACTCCACTGTTACACAGCATTTGGTTGGAATTCTTTTAAAAAAAAAAACATCGTGTTGCGAATTTTATTCGTGTGCTAGCTGGAGTACCCGTTATGTAAATTCGTGATTAATGAAAGGTTATCTTAGGACATGACAAATTGCTTCCTCTATATGTAATTGTAAAAAACGCCTATAAAAACAGCAAATACAAAATGTGAAACCGCAAATTTGTATGTAACTCCTCATGAACCGAACCAACCGTCATGCCAAATTTGGTGAAGATTTATAAAGAGGGGGCGAAGTAGTGGTAAAAAGCGCAAAAATGCAAAACAGAAAATTTGTATGTATCTAATGAACCTCCATACGAAATTTGGTGAAGATCCATCTACAGGGGGCGAAGGTAGTGGTAAAAAACGCAAAAATGCCCATAAAAACCACAAAACACAAAATGCAAAACTGAAAATTTGTATGTACCTCAGCATGTACTTAATGAACCTCCATACTATTTTTGGTGAATATCCATCCATATCCTGCGAAGTAGTTACATGAACATTCAACAGACAACAAACAGTATTATTATATTTATATAGATACATATACATAAGGACAAACAGAGTAATCAACTGCACTCATATAGGCCAGTGTTTCTCAACCACCATTATAGCCACCTTGCCGGTCCGTGGGATTTAAAAAACAAAACAAAAATTGATCCTCGATATTTAAAAGATTGAAAACCTCTTGTATAGAAGAATATAACATGCTTAAAATCTATCATAGTAAACAACATTTTGTTTTGCTTTCATGTTGTATATCATCTTAACATTTTTATCTATTTACGCAGAAAGAAAGGAAAAGAGGCGAAATATAAATTAAATGAACAAGAAACTGGGACCAGGAGGGAAGATGCCGAAGAAAACTATTTTGATGAAGATGGAGAAGACGAAGATGCCAGTTACGATCAGGTTGAAGGGAAAAAAGGGCTAGAAAATAAAGGAATAAGACGTACAGTCAACAATAAGTTTTATGAAGTTTCTTCTAATAGAAGAACCAACATTCCAAAGTCTCGATCAATAAATAAAAATGGGCCCTCCAACAGAAAAAGGATAACAAACAGGGACGAGTCTAAGGTGAAACAGCACACGGATGAGGCTGAAGTTATAAGAGGAAAAGTACAGGGGATTTCTTCACAGAAATACCAAATGAAAACTTTTGGCAAACAGGGCAATAATAGACAACACTCTGTGATAAATAGTAATAGCGTTAGTACAGCATCCAAGGGGCAACTTTTTACTGAAGAGAGCAAGTACAATTCTCCTTCAAAGAACTCAGATGAGGAGTATATTATTGAAAAGACCAGTATTAAACTTCTTGATGCTGACGGAAACAATGCTACAGGTAACGAGATTAGTGAAATAGTTCAATATATTGAAGGCGAAGAAAGAGATCCAGAGGTAGAGAGTGGAACAGCTGTTATTCGGGAGCATGTTTTAACTCTTGGTGAGAATGGTTCTGATAATGAAGAAGGAGACAAATATATCGTAAGGAAGACTATAACAGAAACCCGAGAAGAAAGAACAGAGAAGAGGAGATACAGGCGTACGGTAAATGGTGGAACTGTCTCAGTCAATGGAGATATTGAGGATCATAGTGGAGGTGACAAACTTACAACGTTTATGAATGAGCATCAAGAAGAATGGATTGAAAACAAAGATTCTGAAGGGAAATTTCTGGTTCAGGGTCCAAATCATGAGGATGATGAAGAACACCATGCACGTTCCGTTTCAGAAGATAACATAGAGAACAATTCAGAAAGAGAATCTAGTCAAACTCAGCATGGTCGATTAAAAATTGAGGTATCTGTGAGGGAACTTGGTGAAACAATGACACAAACTGATGGCGTAGAATTAGAAAATAAGCTGACAGAAACAGAAGTTGATAAATTAAGTGTTCATGACAGTAGGGAAAATAATACTGGTGAGGACATTGGAGATTCGCATACAGGAAAAACAGATGAAGCTGCTTTTGAAGGTGGAACACAAGATGTATCAGAACGAGATGGAGATGGAATTAGAATAGAAGCTGGTGAAGGTGGTATTGATGATGAAATAGGGGATGCTACTGAAGCTGATGAAGGAGATGATAATGATGGAATAGAAGATGCTACTGAAGCTGGTGAAGGAGATGTTAATGATGGAATAGAGGATGCTACTGAAGGTGGTGAAGGAGATAATAATGATGGAATAGAGGATGCTACTGAAGCTGGTGAAGGAGATGTTAATGATGGAATAGGGAATGCCACTGAAGCAGGTGAAGGAGGTGTTAATGATGGAATAGGAGATGCCACTGAAGCTGGTGAAGGAAGTGTTAATGATGGAATAGGGGATGCCACTGAAGCTGGTGAAGGAGATGTTAATGATGGAATAGGAGATGCTACTGAAGCAGGTGAAGGAGGTGTTAATGATGGAATAGGGGATGCCACTGAAGCTGGTGAAGGAGATATTAATGATGGAATAGGGGATACTACTGAAGCAGGTGAAGGAGATGTTAATGATGGAATAGGGGATGCCACCGAAGCTGGTGAAGGAGATATTAATGATGGAATAGAAGATCCAGCAGAAACAGTGGAAGGA
>NW_013666662.1:294478-329913 GCF_000517525.1 Limulus polyphemus | reverse complement strand
ATCCAGCAGAAACAGTGGAAGGAGATGTTAATGATGGAATAGGGGATGCCACTGAAGCTGGTGAAGGAGATATTAATAATGAAATAAGAGATGCTACTGAAGCTGGTGAAGGAGATGTCAATGATGGAATAGGGGATGCCACTGAAGCTGGTGAAGGAGATATTAATGATGGAATAGAAGATCCAGCAGAAACAGGTGAAGGAGATGTCAATGATGGAATAGGGGATGCCACTGAAGCTGGTGAAGGAGATATTAATGATGGAATAGAAGATCCAACAGAAGCAGTGGAAGGTGGTTTAAATGAAGGAACATATGATGCAGTGGAAGGTGGTTTAAATGAAGGAACAGATGATGCGACAGAAGCTGATGAAGGTAGTTTAAAGAATGGAGCAGGAAATGCAACAGAAGCTGGGGAAGGTGATTTAAACGATGGAACAGGTGATGCAACTGAAGAGGGTGAAAGTGGAACAGGAGAGAAAGCAGAAGATTTTGAAGGAAAGTTTAATAATGGAATAAGGGATTCAACAGAAGCTGGTGAAGGTGATCTTGGTGTTGGTTCACGAACTGGAAAAAGAGAAGATGATGGACAGGATAGAACTGTAAGAGGGGAAGAAAGTTTTGTTAATAAAGCAGGCAGTGTGGTTACAGCAACTGAAGATGACTTTGGTGGTTTGGAAGTTGAGAAGTTGCATGATGAAGCAGGCTTAAACGGCGTTGATGATCAAATAGAAGGAACAGTTAAGAATAGCAGAAAACATAAACATAAAAATGAAACTGTTGCGCGAAAAAACGGTGTTTCACACAGAAAATATGAACACAAAAATGCTGTTTCATTCAGAAACAAACTTCCTGGAAACACTGATACCCCAAGAGGAACGCTTGCCTGGGCAGTCGATGGGAATGGTAAACGATGGTATTATAGACGCCATGATCCTAGAACAAAACGTGGAAGAAATGGTCACAGTGAATTACCCCCAGGTTCTCAGCGTGGAATGACACAAGAAAACGACGGGAGAGTGAGAACGAGGAGAGGAAAAGAGACGCTTCCCGGAGGACCTGACAGTACCCCACAGGTAAAGACTCAAGAGCAAGAGTTTGGTTGGACATCAAGAGCGGGAAAAAGAAGATGGCGACCAGGTTGGACATCTGATGGAGGATATGGACTACGGAGAAGTCGCTCTGATGGTTATGGGCTTGCAAGGCTTCCAGCAATGGAAAGAAGTAAAAAGGGAGATATAAACAGGGTGCAGAAGGCTTCGTCCACACTAGAACTACTGAGAGGTGATGACCCTCTTAGTCGCAGTAAGTGTCTTCTTATTGTTTGTGGCTCAACTATTTTTACAATATTCTACTTTTATTTTGTAGTTTTACTTCATATAATAACTAATATTTAGGACATATTTTGAAATGTTGCTTCTGTGGTAAACTTGGCCACGTTTTAACAACTTACAGCTACCCCAATTATGACTTTTTTCCCTTTTCAAAATGAAAGTAAAGAGAATTTGATATAAATTCAAATAAAGAGTGAGAAAAATAGTTAACAAATCCTCTATGTTGGGCCAATGTCAGAATAAAGACTAACTATTAATGCTTCATTAAATAAGATAACTTACTGCATTATATTCTACTAGCAAAAAGAATGGACCTTGCTCACAATCACCGAGTTTATTTTTTAAAAAATTCTGAAACCAAAAATACTGGTTTAATAGGTGTAGGAAACAATAGCAGAAAACTATCAAAGTATTCGGTAGTTACTGAGTGTGATGCAGCGGTCTAAGTATTTGTTCTATATTTTCTCTAGATTAAAAATGTAAAGTAATCAGCTGTAATCTTTATAAATGTTTGGCAATTCTTATATTAAAATATATAACAAAACGGATGTATATGGATAATTGGAGTATAAACAAAGTTTTTGCGAGCCACGTTCGTAAGGTTATTTGTACCCAATTGGGCCAGCGGTAAGTTTACGGACTTACCACAGTAAAATCCAGGGCTCGATTCCTCGCGGTATGTCAGCATATCGGCCAATGTAGCTTTGTTTTAAATCAAACAAACTTAAGGTTATTTTCTCATGTCCGACCTTCGCTCTACCCTGTTCTTGTTTTAAGACGCACAAATTTTAAAAACAAACAACAAATAAACGAAACTGAAAAAGTTTGGAGCTTTATAGTACGTACACCAGTTGACTTTTCTTGTCGGTCTTCGTTTCTTAACGAGTATTAAAACTGTATATTTGATACGACGGTCTTACTTGAAGATGTTAAAAAAATTGGCCTTCTTGTACATGCAGATAAAATGTGACTAAGCATTAATCAGTACCAATCAATCAGTTTCTCTAGGAGAGTGTAATAGCATTAACGAACGTCATCGTCTTGCAAACTTTAAGCTATACTGTGTTACGTCTTGAATGAGTGTTGTTCCGCAAGAAGAAAAACTTGGATAAATTATAATAAAGAATAAATATAATAGTACTGTATGTTGTATATCCATGTAACTATTTCTTAGGGTGTGGGTGGATCTTCACCAAATTTGGTATGGAGGTTCGTTGGGTCTATGGGGAAATACATGCAGATTTTCAGTTTTGCGTTTTGCGGTTTTTATGGGTGTTTTTGCGTTTTTTAGCACTACCTCACCTCCTGTGGATGAATCTTCGCCAAATTTGGTATAGAGGTTCATTGGGCACATGAGGAGATACATATAAATTTTCAGTTTTGCATTTTGCGTTTTTTACGACTACTTCGCTATCTGTTGATGGATCTTTACCAAATTTGGCTTGAAGGTTTGTTGGGTCCATGCGGTTTAACGTTTTGTGTTTTGCAGTTCTTATTGCCGTTTTTTAGAATTACATTTAAGGGAAGCAACTTTTCTTGTCCTAAGATAACCTTTCATTAATCATGAATTTACATAACTTCCATCCAGGGGACGGGTACTCCAGCTAGTAAATAATAAATTGACATGTCTATATGAAAACTTTATCTAGCTTTATTTTGTTCGACGTTTCAAGCAGACGCCCTTCGTTGGGCACAATATAAAACAAGGTAAAGTTTTCGTTCAGACGTGTCAATTTATTCTGTGTTAATTCTGCCGTTTTGATAACTGAACTTGTAGTATAAAATTAAATCGATTATTTATTTAGGTTTGAAAGCTTGGCATTTTGAGCGTAAGCATTAATTTAACTTAGTACTTATATTCTTGTGTATTTCTGTGAATCAAGGAGAACGTTTGCAGCTGATGTTAGAAGAACTTAAAACAGAACGTCGGCTACTGGATGCAAAGCGACAAGAGTATCTCAGACGAGTGAATCAAATAAAGTCCAAGGCTAATCGGAAGAGAGATCAGAGTAAGGTGCCACTGTTACTTATCTCTGTCAACTCTGTTTTTCCGTTAGAGTAACATGGTCCAGAATTTAAAAAAAAAAAAGATGTAGGGGAGTATTATGGTTTTAACCTCTCACCTTCTTTGATACTGAAATTTTAAAAATAATAATAAACTACGTATTGTTAAAAATGGTATAAATAGTAGTGAAAAAATAGAAAATAATTCTGAGTAGTGCTGAGTACGTTTATTAAAAAAGTGGAATTACCTTTTTTCGAAATTTCTATGGTTATTGTAAGAGAAATTATTTCTTGAAGTTAAGATTGAGCACCATTTTGTGTTGTTATATGTAAGCAGTAATATAGTCGATCCATGGCGGGTGTGAGCGCTGTCAAGGTATTATTTTCAAGAGGTTAGGTGAATTCTGACACTTTTCTGATTAGATGAAAATAAAATATATTAATTGTTTAACTTTTCTTAAAATAACGAAGTTTTCATTTCAAAGAATTAAAGTTGTGCTTATTGAGACCTTGCTTCACTGTTTTTGAAAATCCTATTATATAAGAACTTTCTAAACCATATATTTCACGGTTTTGAAAATCCTATAGTCCAAGGACATTTTCACACCAGATCTTCTATTGTTTTTGAAACTCATATAATCCAAGCACCTTTTCGCTCCAGATCTTCCATGGTTTTTAAAAATTCCGTTTTTCAGGCGTTATTCCAAAATCAAACTAGTGTATGTAACTAAACGTTTAACTGGAAACGAAACACTAACCTTGGAAATAGAGTGAAAATAATATCAGTAATAACTTATAATTGGTTTGGTTTGTTACGAATTTCGCGCAAAGCTACACAGGGGCTATCTGCGCTAGCCATCCCTAATTTAGCAGTGTAAGACTAGAGGGAAGGCAGCTAGTCATCACCACCCACCGCCAACTCTTGGGCTACTCTTTTACCAACGAATAGTGAGATTGACCGTCACATTATAACGCCCCCACGGCCGAAAGGGCGAGCATGTTTGGTGTGACGGTGTAACTCATAATTAAACCACTCACTTGCTGTTAAAGGTTTAGTGGTTTGCTCGTTTTTTAGCTCTTCTATTGAACTCATGTAGTCGTTAGTTTAGGTGGTTTAGTCTTAGCAGTCGTAAACGAGCACAAATATTTTACATATTCATATTAAAACACACACAGGAATATGTCTAAATACAAAGAAATTGTATACATATAATTAAGCTATAAGTTTGTGTTAAATCTTTGTTTAAATATCTCTACTTAATCACATACGAGTACATCTAAATATTCTTAGGCCTAATGTTAGTGGTAATTAGAAAAACACCTTCTGTGTGTGTTACGTTAGGCTTAACCCGTACATAAGTTACAGTAATATAATTAGCGATTAACTACAAAAACATATTCCTATACCTAATAACATTCCTGAATGATAGTGTAAATTTTGATTTAAATGTGAGTAACGAAAGTTAATAAAAGTTATACTGGCCAAATTACTTTGCCTGTTTAGGAGACTTAAGCGAGCAAAAATTAGAAATAGCGTTTTAATTGTAGATGGGTGAGATAACCGTCTTAGTTATCATTAACTTCCGATCAAAGCAACCAATGTATAAATCAGAACTAGAAAATTAACTCGATAATCAATGTTGCTAATTTAATATATTCTTCTAGCTAGACTTATACAATACAATTATACTTATCATAAGATATTACTATAAAGCCTATTACATTTTCTAACCACTATTTTGTTTGTTGTATCTCATCCGGCCTGAAGAGCCCTGGATTGAGCGAAACGCGTTGTCGGCAATGGATATGGCAATTATAGTGTGGTTGGAATACTATTATTACACATTCTTGTAATTCTTTAAAATCCTTAAGGAACTAGGTAAAGAATGTCACTATTGTCTTATGATAAGTATAATTATAATCTACCTTCGCCGGCTTGTAAAAGGTGTACACACCATAATAATTGTAGACGCATAGAATGTTATGAAACAAAAAGTTACAACGATTAGAATCCAATGATTCATTAGTTGGATATCCTCACTGTCAGTTATATTTTTGGCCGTAATCCCAATAACCTCTCAAGAGGAAATCCAGAATGAAAATTAAAGTTAATTTCGGTAGGAATGAATACAGTTAGTCCTGTGGCCTATCTGTCTTATTTGCTTATTTATCTATCTATCTTTCGGTATTTCTCTTTCTCTAGCTGTCTAAAATTAAACGTATAGTGCTGTGATCTGTTTTTCTGTATATGTATCTATATATTAGTCTGTCTGTGTGTGTAAGTCCTAAGGATAGAATTAATGACATGCTAGTATCTAATAAACTTCCTATGCTCGAACTCGCGATTTCTTCTCAGGTTAATCATTCTGAATCAGGCGATTATTTTAGTGAACTTCAGAAGCTTTTCAACATCGTATTAATTTTTGTTTCTGCTTAATACGTGATACTAGACTAATGTTTATCGTACCTGACGTAATAGGGGAGCAGTAGTTGGAGCTTATCAGTACTGTAACGTTTTATTAGAGTTATATGTTTGAGAAATAACGGGACTATATATATATACTGTCTGTATACGTTACTCGGCAATGAAGCCACACTCAACCAGCAATACTTTAGTCCACTGGTGGATTAAGACTTTTAAAGCTAAAAACTGATGTTCGATATCCGTGGTGGACGTAGCGCAGACAGTCTATTGTTTAAGCAAAGAAAAATTCTGAAATGCAGGCGATTTTAATTACAGCTAAGAAATAAATGATGATCTTAAATTAAAATTGTTAGAAACTTCTTTCGTTTTCGTTCAATTTTCGCAGTGTTGGAATTGAATATAAGGCGGTTAAAAAAATTCAGGTTTAAATCTATTGTTATGACCTTTTCAGCCAATGCTTTTGCAATTCAGTTTGTTGAGCAAACAATTTCAAGATGGATGATTTCAACCTAGTAGATCGGCTAATTTGCTTTCAAACTCTCTTGCTAGATGTCGCTTGTGTCATTGTTAAGTTCATAATTTTGTTTCGATGGGGCTAGAGTGTTCGAACGGTGAAGGGGTTGACCGAAGAATATGAACTTTGAAATAATTTACGAGACTTGAAGTTGATCAGTAAAAAAATGGCTAGATATTAATATTTTGATTTATTGTATTATAGGCTCAATTTTCCTGGCCTGTTTGAGTTTACGCTTTTTATTTCAGTTTGCTCTCGGGTCACATTTTCAATTATCGTGATTTTACTTTTATGAAGTGGTTGTGTTAATTCAGATACACAATCTAATTTTCAAAGTAACAATAATTATTTGTCATATATTTAAATGATTGAGCTATTGTTAAAAATGGTGGAGCTGCGTACCCAGAGTTCATCAGTGTGAGGGGTTTTACAGCAACAGTCGCTATATATACACAAGTTGGAGAACGGAGACTGCTTGTACTGATACTTTCTTTAATGGAACCTAACAGGAGAGAATTTACTTTATATTAAGTTCTTCTATGATTCAGTTAACTTCGTCTGTGTTTATCATGACCCGAAAAGTTGGAACAAAAATAATAGTTGAGTAATGTTGTGTTTCTCCAGTGTCAGGAGGGCATATCATGGCCTGGTGGTTAGGGGTATCTGAGGATCGCGGGTTCGAATCCCATGATCGAACATGCTCGATCTTTCAGCCGTTATAATGTGACGGTCAATCCCACTTTTCGTTGGTAAAGAGTAGCCCAAGAGTTTGAGGGGGTGGTGTTGACTAGCTGTTTTCCCTCTAGTTTACCACTTTTAAATTAGGGACGGCTAGCGTAGATAAACCTCGAGTAGCTTTGCGCGAAATTCAAAAAATAAACAATTTACTCTTGGGAAGCAAGGAAAATTGCAAATAACCACACGTCATTATTTAGTTGAGATTTCATAGTTACATATCTGGATGGAAAAGAAAAATGAGCGGTTGGAGCGCCATAGATACTTGAGAATCAGTGTGTTAATTTTCTAGAATTAATTCATTACGTGTGCAAAAGTTCGGAAGTAGTTGTGTGTTGACATCGAGTGGTTAAATTGTTAATTACAGCTCAATCTTTCATATTTTATAATGCAGATCAAAGGTCAAAATCACAACAAAAACTTGATAACACTTGCAACCAACTCATAAGTTGTGGATTTAGTTATTGTAAACTCATACATCATATTCACTGGGCATACGTTACAAAAGGTGTCCGAAACTTATGTTAGTAGATTGATTAACATTTATTTTTGAGCTTGTGTAGCATTAGAGCGCCATATTGCCTGCTACCCTCGTCTCTACCATTGCGTAAGTTATACGAGTGCCAACAGCAAAACGTCTCATTACCAGAGGTTCAAGGCGTGTATCGCTGAAGCTAAAGTATATAATTTTATGAACTTAATTTCCGGAAGCCCCGCACTCCTGTCATACTGTATTAACAAATTGCAAAGCTATGGTTATATAACACGATATAACTTCTTGTCTCATCTTTCAGTAAAGAAGAACAAGCAAACTTACCAAAGGAATCAAGCAATAGGAATGGCAGAATCTAAGCTCAAATTTTAATATATTTTCGGTAAATCTTAGGTTTTAATAAGATGTTCTCATAAGACTTTTTATTCTAAGGATTTTCTATTAGCTCTATGAACGTGCTAGAAACAACTTTTATATAACATCTAGGATACAAATACTGAAAAATAACAGAAGTTAATTAAAACAAAAAATGCCTTGTAGTCAGCATAACATAGACTATAATTGCTTAATATGACGTCATTTGTTATTGTTCATAAAAGATTAGTGTTTCTAAAAGCTCATTTAACCATTAAGTGACTAAACCACCGTTTTAACCACACGAAGGTCTCTACGATAAGATTCAATGATTTTACGAAGTATTTAAAAACTGGAATTTGATATTTTCAACCTAAACGACACTTTATGCGAAACATGAGCCTAATTGTCTAGGTCAGAGACCCAGAGGCTCAGAAATAGCCAATCTTAATTTATAATTATTGACGAAAAGAAAGGAAAACCAGTCAGCAGCACCTTCCTCCTTCGCAGTTGCTCTTAACTGAATAATGAGGTTGACTTACGCAGTAATACCCCACCCGAAACAGAAAGTGCAGAGCATGTTTATTTGCATTTCTCTTCTGGGACACTGGACTCTTTAATCCGCAACCCGGCACGCCCGGTCATTGAGGGTGATATTTTACCAACAGAAACATGGGTGACAAGTAAAACTTGTAGAATATCAAAATCAACGATTTCAATAGGCCGTTTAAATGAATTTATTGTTGAATGACAACACAGCGAGTCCAGATTTTTTTCCCACATCAACTCAAGCAGTGGGACCCCCCCCCCCTACCTCCAGATCTTACGAGGAATTATTCTAAAGTTTCGATATGAACCCTCTTAAAGTTTGGTAATGATCAAATAACCCAACACTATTTTAGATAACTGGAATATACCTAGGTTACAAATTGAACTTTTTAAAATTAATACCTATCTGTATTATATTAATGTATAGTATCATAGCATTACACTCGACGTTATCTCCATTTTCAACAAGTACAACACTCTGAATAGTTGTGTTATAACAAAGGAAGGTAAAATTAAAAACTACCAATAAGCAATTTACAGGTAGGATTTCACAATTTTTATCCCTCATCTATTACTCTTTTTCCACTTTTCTCAAAAAATAACAACACGAAAAACAAATCCTTAAGAAATGTTGCTCTCCATAAACGCTCTTCGTGGGCCCCACAGAAGCAACTAATCAAAACTGCCTAGAGTTATACAGAAACTAATCAACACTTCCTAGAGTTATACAGAAACTAATCAACACTTCCTAATAATGCTTTCTAGAGTACTTTTCGATTGCTTCCCGTAACTTAATAGACATGTGAATTCTCTCAGTATTTCTCAGTTATTTTCCTACAGTGATAAAACACGGAATTTCTTGAATACTTATTAATTTTTGATTGCTTCCATCCCACTAGAACCCTCCTTTTCACGCGGTGTGTTGCAATTTCGACTACCTTCTACTGTTTTGGTGATTATTTTCCCATCTTTGTCGCTAACAAAATATCACTTGCAACGACTCATGAGCGTCCCACTCGCCATGGGTATATAAATCGACATATTGAGGAAATTCCATACTTCTTGTTTTTACAGCACGAGAAATGTGGAGAAAACGCTACATAGAACAGAAAAAGAAAAACCCCCTGCTTGAAGAAGAATGTGCTAAACTTCGTGATGAACTGGAGCGACTTCACCGAGAGCTATTACTCAAGCTAGAAGAAGAGTTTGGAGTGGGAGTTTCTGTCGGAAGAATTGAACAACCTTCAGATAAGGTTAAATGTTCTTAAACTGCTTATTTTCTAGTAACCCTGGACTAAGTCGACCGAAAGAATTCAGTTAAGACTCACTTAAAAGTTGAATGTGATTCAGGTGAATGTCTTTCATCATATAAAAGTCCACCAGTGGCAGAGCGGTAAGTCTACGGACTTATAACGCCAGAAACCAGGTTTCGATACCCGTGGGGGGCACAGCACGTATAGCTCATTGTGTAGCTTTGTGCTTAACTACAAACAAACAAATCATATAAAAATCTGTTAATACATTATTTAAAAACAGTAACAATATATAAGGACGTGTTTGTGTTTTTAACTAGATGCACAAATTAAAGTGAAGACTTTCTTACGTAAAACAGTTACTTTATTCTTAGTATTCGATAAACCATTAAATGAAAATGTTCAGTTTCTTAGAAAAACCACGCGAAAAAACAACAATAAATGCATTAAGCTTTAAATCTGGCGATCTAGCAAGTTAAACATTTCATTTCCATACAGCGTAATTAGTTTATTAGCCCTCGACTCGTAGGGTGGGGTCAGAATGACCCAACTCAATTTTTCAAGTTGATATTCCAACTCAGCTGCTTCTGATCTCTACCTAATATTTTCTGTACTCTATCCTCAATCAGTTCTGGAGGGTTGAGCACAGCGGACGTGTTGTTGCGCTTGTCTTTCTTACTGTTGTAATCGTTTGTTTGTTGTTTGTGGTTCATTCTGACTCCACCGTATTATAAGGATAATATTTTTGAAGCTTATTACGCATAGGTCATTTTGACTCACCCTACCATTTATGCTACAAATATTTTACCTTAACAGTTGAGGTTTAAATACATTTTTGTTTTCTTGTGGGCTCAACGGCTTATAACGCTAAAATTGAGGGTTCGATCCCACGGTAGACACGACCACATGGTGCAGATTTGAAATAAATACAAACAAAGAAATATATCAGCTCACTTCTGTAGATGACATCCCTAATACCGTAAACGTCAAAGCCTACCATCTTGGTCAAGTATTTAAAAGTTCGTTACATGCAAATAAATATGTCTTTAGGTGAGAAATTATGATTTTTTCTAAAAAACAAACAACAGGCGAAAAGTACTAACGAAGCATATATTTTCTTTTAAGATAAATAGGAAGCGTATCATTTGACATCAAGAAACGAAAAATATTGGTTACTTCCCAACAAATAATTATTCAAAAAACACTTATAGTTTGTTGTTATTATTGGGCTTTTTAATGCAAAGCTACACAATGGACTATTTGCGCTCTGTCCATCTCGGGGAATTGAATCCTGGATTTTAGCGTTGTAAGTCCGGAAGCTTAACGCTGTCTCTCTAGGGAACTTTGGGCTTAATTACAAACAAAGAAACAAAATCCTCATTAACGTTCATGCCAGCATTACAATTAGTCTGGGGCAATCAAGGCAGTCATCTCAGTAATTTTTTATCCCAAAATTTCAAAGGTGGATCTCCCAGATTGGGATTATCCTGCATATTGTCATGTTGATTTGAACTTTGTAATCAATGCACGGCGGGTATTATGGGGGTGGGGGGTATATCCGAACGCCGACTATGACATTCCCCAGGGGAATCCTAGTTTTATGTCATGTTTGGCGACAATTGTTACAGCTGTTCGCCTGTTATAAGCGACGACACATACACAGACTTTTATGAAATAATCGTTTAGATAATTGTTTAAATTCAAGCATTTCTTATTCAGATTATATATTTATTCAATAAAGGTTTTACCAGTTTTATTATCTGTAATATGTAACAAATAGTTTTATTACGTGAGTTATTACTAATAGAGAAAAAATGTTGGTAAGAACCTACAGATTTTTGTCATGTCAAAGAAAAGTCTTCTAAAATATCAGCAAGACTCAAGCATACGTCTTATTTACCGACTTAGTCTTATAAGCTTTTGAGCAGACTTCAATCGTCATATAATAATGCATAATGCAGCCTAAGCCTTCTTAACCTTAGGAAATGTACGTTGTTCTCGTCCAAAGTTTCTTAGTATTAACTTCATTATCTTGAGGTAAATGAAGATTGACAAAAACTGTGATTACTGAACAACCATGGGTAACGTTAATGATATAAAAAAGGAAAGTAGGTGAACTGTTCATGTGTTATTGTTCTATTTATTGACTACTAGCTGGGGTACCTGTGATTTATGATTAATGAAAAATTATCTTAGGACATGAAATGTTGCTTACCTTATATTTCATTATAGAAAAAAAACACACGTAAAAAAGCCAATAAAAACCGCAAAACGCCAAATGTAAAACTGAAAATTTGTATGTATCTCTCCATGAACACAAAAACCTTCATGACAAATTTGATAAATATCAATCAACAGGGGGGAGAAATTGTGGTAAAATACGCAAAAACAGCCATAATGACCGCAAAATGCAAAACTGAAAATTTATACCTCCGAATGAACCTAATGAGCCTCCATACCGATTTTGTGTTCTGATGGACTAAACGACTGATGATATGCATTCATTTAGTGTTCTGATGCACTAAACTACTGATGAGATGCACTCATGTAATGTTCTGATGGACTAAAACGACTGATGATATACATTCATTTAGTGTTCTGAATGGACTAATCTATTGATGAGATGCACTCATGTAATGTTCTGATGGACTAATCTATTGATGAGATACATTCATTTAGTGTTCTGATGCACTAATCTATTGATGAGATGCACTCATGTAATGTTCTGATGGACTAAACTACTGATGAGATTCATTCATGTAATGTTCTGATGGACTAAAACGACTGATGAGATTCATTCATGTAATGTTCTGATGGACTAATCTATTGATGAGATACATTCATTTAGTGTTCTGATGCGCTAAAACTATTCATGAGATGCGTTCGTGTAATGTTCTAATGCACTAAACCTACTAATGTTGTGCAAGCATCTAGTGTTCTGATGTACTAAAACTATGGATGGGATGCAATCATCTAGTGTTCTGATGCACTAAAACTACTGATGAAATGCATTCGCGTCGTGTTCTGATGCTAAAACTACTGATGAAATGCATTCATTTAGTGTTCTAATGCACTAAAACTATTGATGAAATGCATTCATTTAGTGTTCTAATGTACTAAAACTACTGATGAAATGCATTCATTTAGTGTTCTAATGCACTAAAACTACTGATGAAATGCATTCATTTAGTGTTCTAATGCACTAAAACTATTGATGAAATGCATTCATGCAGTGTTCTAATGCACTAAAACTATTGATGAAATGCTTTCATGCAGTGTTCTAATGCACTTAACCTACTGATGCTATTCATTTATTTTTCATGTTTCCGTTAAAGTATGACAAAAAGATGTCCGTATGTTCGGTAGAAATGGTAACAAGTTTATTAAATCATCAGGGCCGGGGGGTAGCCTATTGTTTAACGTATTAAACTGTTGACGCAAATTTCCACTCTGTAGTTTCGGGCTGTGGGTGCACTATTTGGTTAGAATAACCCAATAATCGGCGATTTGTGCGTTGACTAGTTGACTGTTCTCTATACCTAGAAGTTCAAAATTTTAAATGACTAATGCAGATAGCTCTCGTGTCGCTTTGAGCGAATATCCGAAACAAAATGAGCGAAGTGAACTGTTAAGTTATTTAAAATGTACAGTGAAAATCGAAGATTAAAGAACATATTAACAATCGTATGTTTTAAAAGATTTATTCACATATATTATTGATACAGATTTTCCCGCTTTTGAACTTTATTTCTTTAAAAAATGTCTCTTCCTTTTTCTCTCTCTCTTTTTTTTAGCTAAGTTTGAAGATCATCATTGCGCGGTTGATTCAAGAAATCGAAGATCTGAAACGACGGGTTGAGGCTACAAAAATAAGATTAGCTGCTGAAGCTAAAGTAAGTTGATTTAACCTACAGTGTTTCTTCACACACACACACAGTACTTGAGATGATATTGAAACTAAAGTAAGTTGATTTAACCTACAGTGTTTCTTCACACACACACACACAGTACTTGAGATGATATTGAAACTAAAGTAAGTTGATTTAACCTACAGTGTTTCTTCACACACACACAGTACTTGAGATGATATTGAAACTAAAGTAAGTTTAACATACAGTGTTTCACACACAGTGCTTGAGATGATATTGAAACTAAAGTAAGTTTAACATACAGTGTTTCACACACAGTGCTTGAGATGATATTGAAACTAAAGTAAGTTTAACATACAGTGTTTCACACACAGTGCTTGAGATGATATTGAAACTAAAGTAAGTTTAACATACAGTGTTTCACACACAGTGCTTGAGATGATATTGAAACTAAAGTAAGTTTAACATACAGTGTTTCACACACAGTGCTTGAGATGATATTGAAACTAGAGTAAGTTTAACATACAGTGTTTCACACACAGTGCTTGAGATGATATTGAAACTAGAGTAAGTTTAACCTACAGTGTTTCACACACAGGGCTTGAGATGATATTGAAACCTACAGCGTTTAATGACCAAAGTTCATGTTAAAGATGTAGTGGTAGTGCACTCATCTTCTGGTTAAGAGCTGTTTTACTTAAAAGTGATTAGTTTTTGGAGTGTCAAGGTCACAGCAAAGGTCACGAAAATCCAAAAAATCCCTATCTGTTAACATGGGAACTGATTTGTCACATCGTTTTTGCACTATAACTCAGTCCAAAATCATCGGATTTTGATGAAACTTGGTGGACATATGTAAAATATTATTCCTCATTGTCCTGCCAAAAGTGGTTCGTGTCCGTTGGTAACGGACACGAGAGCCAAATATGATCAACGCTATGTGGCGGAGGTATGTTCTCTATTGAGTGCCCCTCTAGTTGTGCACTGTTTCCACACGCAGTGCATGACAGAATTATATATAATATATATATATATATATATTGCGAACCGTAGTGTCTGTCCGAGCGTTCGTCTGTCTTCTGTTTATGACGGCCGCTTCCCGCGCTACATTTGAAAAGCTGTGAACGCAGGCAAAGCTCAACATTCACTTTTGAAATGAGGGACAACAAGGAATTGTTAGGAATTAATTACACTATCATTCACATTTCAAAGTGTGACGTAACTTAAAGAATAAAAATGTAGATTTAACATATGTTATTGTTGAGTAGCTCTTACCATGACTGAAATGCTCAAAAATTACTTTTTCAGGATGGGCGGTATAAATATCTCAGAGCTTTCGGCTGTGAAACCAAGAGTGCAAAACAATTAACCTTTTTAAAGTCCATGAAATAATTTAAGTTGATAGATTAACATAAACTTTTCTCGTCCCTGGGGACGGGTACTTTTGCTTGTAGATGTATAATTGCGTTTACAGTGAAGCACTGAATATAACAAGTTTTACTATATTCTTTTTATACGTTTCTGGCATCAACTACAACAAATTACTACAACAGTTCTTTAAAAACACAAGTCTGTAGCCATTTAGTGGAACAACAGTGCAAAATTCATTGATACAGTACAATTTATTTCAGTTTGATCAGTGACCGTTTATTCTCACCTGATGACTCTATAATAACGCGTTGAAAAAAAAAGACAAAAAAAAACAACAACAACGTACATTTAATGCTTGAGAATGATTTTGTCAAAATACTGATAATTTGTCTCTACACTAGAGGTCGCCTCCAGTTGTGCTACTCTTCTTTTAATTAACCCAAATGAAAGTTTAGGTTTTCATAGAAAAATACAAGTTCTATAAGTAAACCTAATTCAGAAAAATTTGTGTCGTTTTATAGCTGGAACTTGTAATGGATAACATTTAAAACTTTTGTTTATGGGTATTGTTTTATAGCTGGAAACTTGTAAAGGATAACATCTAAAACTTTTGTTAATGGGTATTGTTTTATAGCTGGAAACTTGTAAAGGATAACATCTAAAACTTTTGCTCATGGGGTCCTACAGTACATTTTAAAACGAATGATTAAGTCACTTTTTGTTACCCTCCGGTGGCTGAAAGTAAGCTTGAGGATTTATAACGCTAAACTTTGGGTGTTCGATCCATGCGAGTAAACACAATGTAGATACCCCAGTGTGCAGCCTTTCGCTTAAACACACAAGGGCAAACTCCTTTTAGTATTTATATTTTTTTTTCAGTGCACATTTTTTCATTTCTATGTAATAACCTAACTATTGGTAATAAAAAGATAAATCTATTTTAATAAATCTATATTAAGACATAAAACGATTTTTTTTTTTGCTGTTTTTGTTTTTACAAGTTTTCGGTTACAATTCTTCATTGTTTGTCAACCAGTTCGTAGATAGACAAAAATAATTGAAAATGGTTGCTGAAATCATCAAGATCTCAAGGAAAAAACAAAACAAAAACCCTCAATTTTTTCTTTTAGAATACATGTGTTGCCTAGGTTACAATGTTAAATTAATATCTACAACAATAAGCATCGTTTGAGAAGAATGCTTATATCATGAGAAGTTGGCCTAATATTGATTTCACTGTTCTGCCAGATTTCTGCTTTAATTAAAACCGTAACTATAGTAACATAACCCCGTATACTTCAACAGTTTATTTGTTTGAAATAATACTGTATAAAAGTATGGCGACCAGCTGAAAGTAGCTGATATATATTTTATGATTGTTGTTTTATGAATGTAATTTTTGTATCTGTTATTGTAGTTACGGACACACGCTGAAAGAGATGTAAAGACCCTACGAGCAGAACTGATGAAGAAAAAGATCCAAGTTACTCTAACCAAAAATGAGGAACAGTCTATTCTGGGACCAATGTTGAGAGATGCTCACTTCATCAGTGCTGTTTAGAGAGTCGGGAACCAACCCTACCCAAAAGGATTGACTAGTTTAATGAATGTTGAATTATTTGCTGAATGTTTCATTTACCAAAGTAGCTAATAAGTGTAAGAAAAGTTTAAACTTACGTCTACTAATTTTCTTGGTGACAATTTAATCAAATTACCAGCTTGTTTAAAGAAACGACAATCTATTCACAAAGGTCCAGAAAAAGAACTTTCATTACGATGACGATTTTTAACGTAGGCTGCTAGTCATGACAGATTACGAACTGCGAAGATAAACATCAAAATCTGATAAAATAATCCCAGGTCTTTATATCGTGTATTTATATGGGAAACTTTTACTGGATAAATGCACAGAAATAAACGAAGTACATACAAACAGGTATCTTTCTGTATTGCTAATTAACCCGAACATGCTCGCCCTTTGAGCATTATAATGTAACGGTCAATCTTACTATTTGTTGGTAAAAGAGTAGCTCAAGAGTTGGCGGTGGGTGGTGATGACTAGCTGCCTTTCCTCTAGTGTATCCCTTCAAAATTTAGGAAGGCTGGCGTAGATAGCCCACGAGTAGCTTCGCGCGAAATTTAAAACAAAAAAAACAATTGCTAATTAACAAGAGATCCCGATCAAGATGAATCTGATAATTAATCTGATATACTATAAGATATAGTTTTTTCTTTTAATTCCTGTAAACTCCCAGTGGAGCATAGGGCCACAACAACACTTCGCCAACGGAAGGTGTTGTTGCAGTTACTTCTAGCAGGTTGGTTTTTACGGGGTGGAGTTGCTAGTCCCACGCCCAACCCTCCCCTTTCTCATCCTGGACTTGGGACCAGGCAAAGGCGGAGGTTGGCATGTTTGGTGTGACGGAGATTCGAACCCGCGACCCTCAGATTACGAGTCGAGCACCCTAACCACGTGGCCATGCCGGGCCTATAAGAGATAGTAGCTCCAGTAATTCCAAAAGTCCCCTTTCTGATATTTGTAACCAAACGAGTCACAAAAGAAATGACATATTCTTGGTATACTTTTATTCACACAGTATAATCTACAAATGTGTAGGTGAAAGTAGATTATGCGAATCAATTTCAGAAAAGCATAATTTATTACATAAGTAAGGGATATTAAATGTCTTAATAAGTGAACTTATCTTATATACTTTTAACTCAGGGCATGCGTTTATATGCGAGTAGCTGACGTAATCTCCCATTGTGGTCACAATACTCAGGACAATTTTAAAAATTAAGGTCACAATTCTGAATCCTTAAGGGGAAAAAATGCTAAAACTAAGGCCAGTGAATTGAAATGTGTCCACGTACGGAAGAATTAACGTCACTAGAAGCCAAATCCTATTCTAGAGTATTTGTAATATTAGCTTGCTTTAGAATATTTTCCTTAAAGTATTGAATCTTGTCAGAAATGGAATAATAAAAAAGAAAGAATAGAAAACAGCAGATTTATGTTTTAAATGAATTATTGCGAATAATATTGTTCAGTAGTCTTTACAAAGGTATCTACATATATATATGCCTTTTGCAGTTCCCCGTGATATGTATGTTATTTGGTTTAGGTTTGTAATTAAGCTTCGTTTTGTTCTGTTGTAAACCTTATCTGGTCAGCATTGTTACTACACTGACCTTAACTTGTATAAATGTTTTAAGAATCCTTCCGCGTCAGTATTGTAACCACGTTGTAATAATGCTGTGTTCTTGCTAGTTTTTTAAATTTTGCGATACGTGTGAACTAAAAAACAAAGGGCATTGGTCCCCCTTTTGAAAAAAAAATCGTGAATATTAAGAGCAACAATAGTTGTTTATTTAACCCGCTGTATAAATGAAAAACTCGAATTTTCTAAAACCGTAAATTGAATATACACCTATTCTGTTGTACATAGGTGTTTGTTTGATAAATTAACCAAACAAAGAAACGTAACTTTGATTAATTTATAGAAACGCTAAACGGTTTCTGGGTGATTAACTTTTCTGGCAAATAGTTATTTGATAAATTATTTATATACAAACAGAACTGTTACTGAAGCTCACCAGGGTGTACTGGAAAGTAACAAATCTGAGGAAGACACGTTATCGTGGCCGTATAGAACTAATCTTTCAGCTAGACGGTCGGTGTTATTACATTTTATGTGTCAAAATACAAAAACAGTTTTAATTCTTTAGAATTTTAAATCGTCAGTGAATTATTTGATGGAGTAATTCTGTCAGTGGAACATGATTTATTCTACCATTTAGGTTGAGATGTTGTCTACGGCCAAAGAATCTTAAATACAGGTCTGTTTTATGGCGTTAATGTTTCTATTGTTGGCAAATTTATTATAGAAATGTTTGTAATAAACTGAATATAACAAATACAGTGTGGTTAGACAGTGTGGTTCTCCTTTACCTGCACTCATAAGTTATTATAATTATTGTTATATGCTTTTCTAATTACTTAACAGACACTCTTTAGAGCAACGTGTTCATTAATACTTGGAAATATATTAGAGACTTATGAGATGGAGCGGGATGATTACTTTTAAAATTAAATATCAAAACAAATGCCTCTTATGATAAAGTTATTGCGGTGACAGCGCGTTAGTCGGTGTGAAGAAGTGTCATTTAATGGCGCAAAATGAGATTGCAAATAACATCTCACTTAAAATTAGAGTCCGTTTGAGTAATCTTTAACTTGTAAGTTTAAAAATGTAGGGTATAATGAAAATGAAATGAAAGTAATTGTCATGTGAAACAGAGTATAGAGTACATAAATATGAGTGATTGAAAATGCGTTATACTTTCTTGACTGGATTTGTTTTATTAATTAAAAGCTTTATCCATGTTAATATGAAGCACATATAAACAAAATGTGATATCAAATAGTAACTATTATTGTATATAAATGATGAATTATTGAAATAAAAAGAATTTGAGACATTTACAACGTTTATAAGTTTTGTTGTCTTTTAAATATGACATATTTTATTATGTATATGCGTACCATGTATTTCCTAATCATTGTATCGATATGGGCATTTCAGAGAGTTGTTTATTTGTGCAAGTATGTGAAGTTCCCACATAACATTTTGGCCAAGAATCTTGTTCAGTTGCTTTTGCTCTAGCTACCTATCGTTCTGTGTCATTCACTTAGAGTAGTCCGTTTTGTCTTCCCGTGGCAAAGATAGCTGCAGGGTCACTCATAGTATGTGAAGCTAAACAGTGATAAATTCTACTGGCAATCAGGTCTTCTTGAGGTAGTGACCTCTCATGTATCATTGCCAATCACGTGAATCGCTAATCACTGTGTGCAAATCCTAACGTGAAATTTATCCTGTTTAGAACACGAACTTAGCCGATTCAGTCTAGATTATAGGAGATTAACTGAATTAGTCTTGTCTATGATCTGAGATTATATTGAACGTTTCCAAACCTAAACCTCCATTGTGATAAGTAAAATAAATATTATTGTCTTGTCACTCTTAAAGAAAATCAGTTATATTTGAAAATACCACAATTTCACCTAGAATGGGTGTGAGGACTAATAAGGAGAATGCTTTCTTATGATAATTTTATTTCTTACATACAGTGAAATTAGCTTCACTTGTATATTTGTTAATAATAATCAAGTGAAATGACAATTTTATTGTTGTTTCTATTTTAACTTCTTTATGATTTATTTCATTATATTTCACGTACCACTCTTCACCCTAACATTAAGAGATAAATATATTTGAAGGGAAAACCCGACTATTTCTGTGAACTTCAGAAGCACTTTAGCTTCTCTAAGATAACTGAAAAGAAATCCTATACCAGACGTTTTATTTCTTCAGCAAAGCTTTCTGTACATAAAATAAATAATAAATCAAGATGTTTTGCTTCATCAGCAAAGCTTCCAACTTAAGAAGCTTTGCTAAAGAAGTGAAATATCTTGCTTTATGATTCTTTTTTTTTTCAGTTACTCCTTTGTTCGAAATGCGCAAACGTGTAGTGGAAACAAAATTTAGAATTTGAATGTTGTAAAGGTACAACACAGACCTACAACAATTCTGATAAAACATGTAATGTTTCCTATAATCCCTTTGATTAAGTTTCCCAAGAGAATAAGATAGTTAATTTTTGTCCTGTTGTATTAAAACCTAGAGTATTAGGGATACACGTTATACAGGCGTAAAATTTGGCACAAAATGGTGCCAAGAACGATAGGATTTGGGCGGGAGGGGGTACAATTTGGCATAAAGTGGTGCAAAGTGAGATAGAATTGGTACTGGGGATAAAGGTTTGGATTTTGACATATAGTGGTGGGAAGTATGATAGGACTTAATAAAACCGAAGGGAAAACTTGGCACACAGCGGTGCTAAGTGTGATGTAATTTGGACAGGGGTAGAATTTGACACGCAGTGGTATCAAGTAGGAGAGTATTTTAGAATAGAACTGACAACATACCATCTTTGAAAAAATACGTCATCCCCTCATTTGTATGGTTTGTAAAGCACGATTTTTGACTACTTAACGACGTCCAAACTACGTAGGAAATACAAACATGCTTAATTAGATTGCAAGTGTCTTGCCAATTGCCACAAAAGTAAAATTTGTTTAGGAGAGTTTGGTTCAACAGGTTCTGAATGTTAAGATAGATTATACCATCTCCTTAAAAGCGAGATTACTCAGTTGAGACCTTGGTGACTCAGCAGTAAATCTTAGCGCATATACCGGTAAAAATCGGGTTTTGATATCTCTGATGGACAGAGCAAAGATAGCCCATTCTGTAGCTTTGTGTTTAATAATAAATAAACAAACATTATTCAATTGAATGAATAGAACTTATTATAAATTTTTTTGTTCTCGTGCTGGTTAACGTCATATATTGTAAAATTATTACACTTAATATTAATTTTAACTTTAACGACTAGTATTTTAAGCTTCGAACCTCATATTGCCTAATCGTAACTTCTGACTAGGTTCTATTAGTTTGAACTCAAACCGGCTGCTGGAGCTAGACATTGTATTTCGAAAGACGTTTGCACAGGACAAGGAAAAAATAAAGAATAATGTAATACCGCACTTTCAAATCAGACAGGGGTCACAGTGTGGTATCCTACAATCCTTAGATTACTTATGTCAAGAATTTTTAGAAACAAACATATACAAGAGAGAGTGAACCCGAACTTATACAAGTATCTGTATTACCCCATGAGATACATAGTATACATAGACATAGGGTCAAACATGCATAAGATTCCATGAATTAGTTGTATCCGTATATAACCTTTACCTAAGCAAAATAATTAGTACATGTTTACAACACAAAGATGTTGCACATGCATGGAAACTTAGAAAAATATTGCTTAAATATAATTTACTCGAAATATAATCTAAACTAGTTACAGAATGGTAAAAATTGAAGCTATTTCAAGTGTAACGATAGTACCACTGATCAATGGAGACTTAGACAATAGAAAAGTTGAGTTTACATGTGCCCAAAAGTTATTCGTCTTTCCTTGAACCAATTGACCATTTAACTGGACACCACTAGTCTAGGTAGTAAGATGTTACCAGTCATAGAAATATCAGCACATTAGATGGTGAAAGTATTTCAGCTAAGATCTTCACGTTCAAGTTTGAAGAATAACACAACTAAAGAATACTTATTAACCTGTGAGCAAAATAGGAAAAAAATACAAGAAACAAATGTTTCTTCGTTTGCTCATGCACTGTAGTGCTCGCGCCTGCAGACAGTGATTGCCGGCATTTTTTAATAATCGTATAAAACAGTATAAAATTCTTATAAAATGAGTAGTATATAAACACACCTTCATATACAAACAAACGTATTTAAAACGAAAGTGAGAGAAGTTTTCAGAATATTTAGAAAAAAAATTCCAGTTCTTTATGATCATATTTCTATGTTATTATACGTTACAGTTTGTCGTATATTTACAATGGTAAATATTGCGTAAAAAAAGTTCGTTAATTCGTAACAGCATTATGGTCTCAAGTAGTAACATGCAATTAAAAGTGCTGCTAAATGTTTTCTATCCATGATAATTTTAATTTAATATGTAAAGATCACCAGAATACTTAAATAATTGGGAGGCTGGTAAAGTAGTCACACAGTAATATAAGGCGTACATTACTCACTTGGAATCATAATTGTTATGGCAACCTTCCTGGCTGGAAATAGTTGACTAGAGGACAGCCTATTAAATTACTGGGACGTGAAGGGACTTGCGTTAGGTAGTAGTAATTGCAATATGGAATCTGTCTAGTGTTTATGATAAACATGGAAAGAGTGTACGGTTAGTGCTACAAATACACGATACCGTTAGGACTAATCCATTACTCAGAACTTACTACTATTATCACCGTATCCAATGATGTGAAATATTAGTTTATGATTCATGACAGAACAGCGTTAATTAATCCTTGGGTTTTCATATACAATAATTCAGGAAAAAAATAGGTGCTCACGTTGAAAGCGCTCAGTTCGGCGTTTACTATTGCACTTGGAGTGCTTACTTTTTGGAGTTGCTTTCTTTAGTGACGAATAATGGCGAAATACAGGTTATTTTGAAAGACATTTTAAAACAAATTTTACATTTTCGGCAATAAAGCTTTGCAAAAATGTTCCTCTCCACGTGGTTTAATCTGGATTCTTTAGTGTTTTATTATTCATCAATTATTATATGCCCACTTAATCTGAATATTGTTAGGAGTTACACATGAGTATTTTATTCTTCTAATTATTTTTTAATTAGAACTGTTCATTTGTAATTAAGCACAAAGCTACACAATGAGATATTTGTGCTCTGCCCACAACGGGTATCGAAACCCGGTTTCTAGCGTTGAAAGTCCGCAGACATACCTCTGTGCCACTGGGGGGCTTAATTAGAACATCAAATATTACCCGATTTTTCACTCCTGTAATCGGTTTAAGAAATGTTTTTCTCACAATTGCTTGGCTATCTTCTAGTACACAATATTAATCTTTATCCTTTAATTTTCATTTGATTTGTATTATGGATTTGCGAATGGGGCCATGTCTGAGTTGTAGATGGAATGATAATCTTTGTAGATATTCTTTTTGATTTTCTAATACAGGACAACTATTTTTTTAGATATTATTCTCTATTGTTTTAATACTTGAGAAAAATAATTTGTATATCAACGACTTAAATTTGCTCAGTATGTTTCCTTTAGATACCAACTCGTGAAGTTTTGTTCTTGCTTCTGTGCCAGTGCCAACAGCTAGAACCTGTAAATACATGTCAATTCAGGGACTGTCTTTTGTAAGGTTTCCTTCGTCTCCATTATTTACGTTCGCATTACATGTTTTTGCTTTGAGAACCATCATCAGAGCTGTTACTTTCTTTAGAAGCTCCCTTCTCGGATATATTTTCACGAAAAGCCCCAACCTCAGATATATTTTTTATGAAACTTGCGAAAGTCATCTTTTTTTTTTCTTAGTGGAAACGTTGATAAATCTGGATGGTCAACTTAAAAAAATAAAAGGAAAGCAAGAATCACTTGCTCTTCCTCACAGCTTTATAAAGCTTTTCTCTACACAGAATTCCCGACATACTGGAATGTACAAGTAAGCATAATTTCTAATCTCGCGCAATGTTGTAGTAATTCAGTGAGTGTTCATAAAATGACTTCCAGCTATTTAAATGTTAGTGAGTAAGGCTATTCCATACTAAAAAATATCATACTGATATAAAAAAAAATTAATGACATAATCAGCTTTACTATTGATTTATATTTTGAAACCAAAATTCTTAGATGACCATTGTCTGTTTTGCTTAGAATAGTTCTAAAGTAATTAGGGACTGCAGGAATATATATTAACTGGGTAGTGTACGCCAACTTCCCGTGTCATTATCTATGGTGCTCTAAAGGCGGCACTAAAATTTGGTAGAGTTCAATAGAATTGCACAGTGTACACATTGAGGGATCTCGGGTGGTGGAGGTTACATAGGAGGTCAGATTCTAATGCCATCTCTCCACTGTCACTTCAGGGAGGCCCTAAAGGCACATGCCAAGTTTGAGATTGGTTGTAGTGTCTCCAGGTGAAACTGATGTTCCCCGAGGGTGAATAAGACTGGGCACAAAAGTAGACATATAGTGATATCAATCTTTTTTTTTTTCAACACAAAACAACAGTGTGGGTATTGTCGTAGCACAAAAGGCAACCACTTTTACCAGAGAGATAGATTCTATGTTCTCTGTAAATTTGTATAATTTGTGCAAGTTGTTCCAGTTTGAAGAAACATCACATACTTAAAGTATAAGGTTACACTTTCCAAGAGAAAATAGTACTACACATGTAGGAATATTTTTTGAGAACCAGTTTTTCGTATGGTTCAGTCTATAAGGCTTTATCAAGAAGAACATTTGAACATAACATCAAAATATATATAAGTCAAAATTCTAATCAAGGACCACTTGTAAACAGGAGATGACTAAATATACACAAAAAATTTTGTTTTCGTGAAATACTAGACAAAAGAATGAAAGATTTTTCTACATAGTACAATATATAATTCATTTTTAGGAAATATGTTCATAAAATATTAATTTAGAATTCATTTTCAGAAGAAAAAATTAATCAGCATTTACAGTCGCATAACGGGCAGTCAGCTAGTAATTAAATAAAAAACGTTAACAATGATACGACTCAAATATACTTGAACAACAGCAATAATGATAAATTAAACTCTTTAATTATGGAAAACATGAAATAAAAATACATAGGAAAACTTCATATATTGTACATATAAACCTAATCCAACCCTTAACATAAAAAATCTTGAAGAATATACATAGAATAAAGCATACGATGAAATAAGCCTTTTAATAATGTTAAACATAATAACGATTTTCCATGCTTTGGCCAAAAACCTTTGGATCTGGATCAGATCAGTCTGTAGTTGGTGGATTTCTTCTTCTAGCTGCGATGGTTACAATGGCTCTCAACTGGCCCTTTTCCCCGTTGTACGTGGCCCGTGCTTTGTTCTACCATACGGCTATTTCTTGATAACGTCTCTTGAGGTTGAGGATCTGCTGTAGAATCTGGAGGTTCGTGATGATGGTCAGTGGGGTGGCCTGGAGCTCTGCCTCAACTGCCAGTGGGTCAGATCACAGTATCTATCAGGTGGTAGTGGCTCATTATCTGTGGAAGTGGAGTCCCATTTCTTGGTCTCTGTGTTGACACTGGGATCCTTCCATTTATATAGAACTCTCTACATCATGGAGGTTTTGGAACTGTTTGACTTGTTTGAGTGGCCATGATGGTGGGTACTCCTTCAGTCACTGGTGGAAACTTGAATTATATAAGAATTTGAATGGTCAATAGGGACAGTCAGGGCTAGTCTGACTACAGACGCGGCAAGCTTTCCCTTATCAGATGTGTCAGCAAGCAACGCATCTTCATCCATGGACTTAGTTACAGTAAATGCCAGACAAGATATGAGAATCTTAGGGTTGGCCGTGTAGTTCAAGTCCTTTCTGAAAAAGGAAATCCTGATCATATTGGTTCTTTATGTTGCACTTTACAACACTCAAAGGATTCAGCAATAAACAGAATGAAAGACCATTAGTTAGAATTTTTCATCTTGAATAGCAAAAGTCGTGATTAAAAATTTAAGGCTTTATGAATTCCAATTGGTCAGAAGTTTAGCCAGAAGTTGTAAAAGCGGTTGTAAATACCTAGTTACAACCATGGCGTTCTCTAAAATTACTTTTGGAGAAAGGGTGTAAAAATTGTTATTTTGTTCAAGCGATATTTCTACAGGCTTTTATCTGCTCACACATATATCACCTGTAGAACATGTATCCCTTACATCTGTATTCACAAGCCCTGGCGATGATAATTGTCACAAGCCCTGATGATGGTAACTGTTACAAGCCCTAATAATGGAAACTGTGTTACCAAACTAGTCGGCTGAAACAACTAATTTCATTGTGCCAAAAATGTCGTTTTTGTTTTTACCCTTATTATATGAAAAGAATATTTAAATTTAGATACTCTTTTAATACATTGTACTGAGTGTGGCAGGATACGTAGAAACGAATTATTATACAATATAAGTTGCTTCTGATTTTAACAGACAAACCCCGATAAAACAACCCTGTTTCCAAAAGAAAAAAAAATGAAATCGATGTATATCTAATAAACATCAGAAAAACAGTGGAAATAATTATTCAATCATATTAACCTCACACCTTCCCCAGTGTCGTTATAGTTAAGCAGAGTCCTTCCTTCCTGACGTGTTGTATCTAACATACTCTGAACACATCCCAACTACCGAGAGATAGCAGAGGTTAAACTAACATAAAAGTGATAAGTCATATAATAAAGAGTGTTGAGGAAAAGCTGAAAAAAATATTTTCATGCAGAACATAAAAACCGAAATTATATAGAAACCTGATTTCAGGCTATCCACATAAAGCTCCAAAATAGCTAAAAGTGAATACCGAGCAATTATGTTAATAAACTAAGAAAAACACAGGAGCTCTGAATTAACTCAGTAACATATTAACCCAAGCAATCTGAATAATGCAATTCAAAATACGAAATACACACTTTAAATACATAAATAAATAAATGTGAGTACAGTTACACTATGCATATAGCCATGTAAGTAAGTATAAGTTTATTTTAAGATTAATTATAGATTACAATTACAGTAAAATACAAAACAAACAAACAAATTATAAATCATTCAAGTTAGTGAAACATCACTGTATTACGCTCGCTTTACAAGTGTCATGAATACTGTGTTACACTATTTAAACGTTATACAGATGGCTCATAAGCATCTGAAAATACTTCATGATAATGATTAAGACGCTGTTTCTTGTATCTCAGGTTTCAAACTTTTCTGTTTAGAAATTCATTATTGCATGTGGGGATAGATATACGACAGTTCTTTTCGTGATCACAGTCAGTTTTATATCCTCAGTGCGTGCAGCTATACGCCTGTTTGGTTAGACGTACACATTGGTTGTGACTAGTTATTTACCAATATTGGGAGTGAAAATGCCAGGTTCGGAAAACGTCATTAATTTCATTGGGGCCTCTGTTCACTTCTTCCTATTGGCAGAAATCTAAGACGAAATAGACATCTTTTATGAAGTGAAATGTCGTGATTGATTAGTTAGTCTCGCACCGACCTAGTTTAGCGATGAAATCTTCTGACTGATTCAGGTTCGGTTCTTCTTTGTCCGCTCTCCTCTATTCATGATTAACTTGATAGACTAACAGAAGTTCTTGACGTTTTATTTCACGATAGACTGTCTTCGAGTTTGTGTTTTTCTTCTTATATCAGAACCTAATGTAAGTTACAATTCCAAAGCCGAAAAAAATCACCGTTTACATATGTGTGTGTGTGTATAAGATCAAGGAGTTGTGAAATATTACATTTTGAATTACAAAACAACTGACAGAGAAGTAATTATGTTTCTGTTGTATCGCAAGTTAAAAATTACCGCTGTAGTCATACAGGTTCATTACTATATTATGCCTGATCTATATACAACATATATTTAACTAACGTTATAGGCTGTGTTGGTAAGCGTTCATGCTGAGGTCTTGATTTGACTTTCTTAAATAAGAACACTGTGTGAATAAATTAGTTAGTGGTAGGTTAAGAAGATCTAATATAAAATATATTAGGCTTACATGTTTTCGTTACACTTGCAAAAGAAGCTCACCAGTACTAGACTTTCTTTTTTAATTCCAGATTCAAGTTTTTGGTGATCAAGGTCTCCTTGATTCGTAAAGAATAGTCATTTAAGAATCAAAGAGACCTTGGCCATCAAAAACTTGAGTAATTGAATAGGCAGTCATGTACTGGTGAGCTTCTTTTGAAAGTTTAATGAAAACATTTAACGACTACTAAGCGTTTGTCAAAATATTAAGCTTACGCTAGTTAACAGACATCATTACATAGCAACTTGGGTAACGCAAATTCGAACTAAATCAGTTTTCAGTTCCATAAGGATTAAGATCTTGCGAAAGTTGCTCACATGTTATTTCTATTTCCTGTGCTGTTCTGATTAAAGGTAAAAATTATTGTAGAAATGATACCAGATGGAGGTTAAAACTGTTTTGATATGAATCAACTTTTTCAACGCCAGTCCTGAGAGATTAAATATTAACTACATCACTTAAGTCAATAAATCGTGCCCTCCAGTGGCACAGCAGTATGTCTGCGGAATTACAACTCTAGAAACCCGGTTTCGATACCGTGGTGGGCAGAGCACAGATAACCCATTGTGTAGCTTTGTGTTTAACTTAAGTAATAAATCGTAATCAATATTTCTACTCAGTTTTTCAAATCTGACTTGAACAACACTGTTCGGAGTGTAAACAAGCAGCATGTATATCGTATCGTGATTTTTGTATAGAGATAAATATTTTTATAAAATTTAAATTGAAATGTTTGACAAGATTGAGGTCATCTTGACCAGAAGAAGGCGGAAGCAAAAACGAAGTAACTTCCTTTTATTTTGCATCGTTGTCCAGTCTTTAATGTTCAGAATGTAAAAATAGTACACGGTTAACTAAAGATGAGAAAATAGTAATTTTACACACTTTAAACGTTGGTTCAACTGCAAAATTAAATTTTTTAACAACGAATTTTATAAACTGGTTTTTATTGTGGTTTATTACTGTTTTTCTTTTTTAGAATTTTCAAACCATGCTACACAAAGGCTATCTACATATAGATGTCTCTCTCTCATTTTAAAATGATAAGACTAGAAGGAAGGCAGCTAGTTAATAGCACCCACCGCCAGCTCTTCAGCTACTCGTCTGACAAAATTGTGTGATTTGGACGTTACTTTTAAAGTGTAAAAGAAATGTATTTGGAGTTTTGTAATGAACTGAGTATCTAATATTTCGAAGGTTATTTCTAGACCCTGAAGATTATTATTCATGCGGAGAAGGTAAGATAAATCAAATAAGGTTCATAATAATTTCCAACGTTTTCACCTCCACAGTTCTCATTTATAAATAGTGTAATATCCCAAGTATGGAATGTCTCAGATATTTCTTTCGTACTATAGTTTACGTCATAGCCGCTATTTTATAAAGCTCTTGATTCACTCTAACCTTTTACGAAAGATTATGACGTCAATAGATGACGTTTTCGATTAGCATCTTACGCACGCGTTGTTAATATACCAGAATAAGCTGGAAATATCCAAAACAACAAACGTGTCTCATTTAAAAACAAATTACGCTATAAATATACATTTTAAAGTACATTTGTCCCATTTTATACTATGTTTTAGTTTAGTGTGTAGGTTAACGTTTGACTGATAACTAAGTACCTGACTGAAACGTCAAAACTATAGTAGTAATTATGCCATGAAACACGCATACGCAGGGAGTTTGGGGAGAGGGGTTTCGGTCGAACTCCCTATTTTTGAGGCCCGGCATGGCCAGGTGGTTAGGGCGCTCGGCTCACAATCTGAGGATCGCGGGTTCGAATCCCCGTCACACCAAACATGCTCGCCCTTTCAGCCGTCGGGGCGTTATTAAGTGACGGTTAATCCCACTATTCGTTGGTAAAAGAGTAGTCTAAAAGTTGGCGATGAGTGGTGATGACTAGCTGCCTACCCTCTAGTCTTACACTGCTAAATTAGGGACGGCTAGCGCAGATAGCCCTCGTGTAGCTTTGCGCGAAATTCAAAAACAAACCCTATTTTTTGTGATCTAAAAAATTTATGCTTACATAGTTATAGTGCAGCTGTTTATAGTATTTACCGTTTTCTACATAGTCTACATTCTTCTGATGAAGCATTTAGCATTTATTTTTGGCGTAAAATAGTCGCATGCAATGGCTTCTGTTGACACTTTGTATTTGGAAGACCGAAGCCGTACTGCTACTGTCAGGTTTTGTAGGCCGGATTCTTTGTAGTAGGTGCCTGTGACTTGTTGGCGATAAATTTCAACAATAACAAACAGCAACACAGTTCACTTATTAACAAATATATATATTAAAACAAGTCAAACGTATATACAAATGTTCGTTACACTATTGGTTATCATAGTTGTTTCTAGAGCTTTAAATAATTGTCTCTTTTCCGCAAGGTCCATACAGGCTAGTTCAATGAGGGATCGTGCGCGAAACTGTTAACGCACGGTGGCGCCAGTATCGATACGATTCCAACACTGGGCCAGTATGCTTCCCAATTCAGCACTTGGTCAGTCAATAAGCCTGTTTGAGTGGTATATGAATTTCACTTGTTTTCCTGATATTTATTTTACTAATCCCATTAAAATTAGTGAGAAATATGAAAATTGAAAACTTAGCATAATTAGGACGGAATTTAAATGCAGTGGATCCTAAACTTCTGGCAGAAAAGCCGATTTGATTGACAGATAAACAAAATATTATGAGCGATGATACAGTGTTAGACTATTCTTTTGATACGTGAAAACAAGCATAGTTTCAATCTTTTGGTAAGAACCTTGTTCTAAATTGCCGAATAAAACAATATAATTGTAGCTATTGAACGAAAATAATGATAATGATTACATTTTAAATATGTGTATTTGTCGACGTCACTGACATTTTATAGGCCTATGGTAGAATAGTTTCCTCGGGTGTGTCAACTACTGGCTGGTTGAAACGTTTTATCCTTTTCAGTGCTCACTCGGTTCTTCTGTGATGTGATTGTCTTGGACCAGCTGAACACACTTGGAACGGCACCTGGTGTTACTTGTCTTCTTTGGGGTGAAGGTACAAACAACAAAATAATATAAATAAATAAATATATATATATATATTACTTTTATAATATTTACTGACATTCACTTTCCAGGCCTACTATAGATATTAACATACATGGTAAGTATTACTGAAATATTAGTCTCTATCAAGTATCATGTATTACATAAGCCTAGTTATAGATCTATAAAAAACTTAGTAGATTAAGCTTAGCTAAATGGGGCGTGGTGTGGGGGGAGTTTATTTTGAAAATAAAATTTTAAAACTTGACTCAACATAAAAAGATTATAAAATGGAAATAATTTTAAACAAATTTATAAATGAAAAGCAGAATTATCGAAAACGCTGTTAGACATAGGCCTACAATAGCTAGTTTCAGATATATAGATGTCAAACATGAAGTGGTCATGACAAACACCAACTCATTTCTTCAGTTTGCGAACGCATGAAGCCACTTTCTAGACAATTCCAGATTTGAAGGCCACGAATGACCATCTCTTTTAAAACATCCAGGCACCAAACAAGTAATTTGAGATATTTTTGAGCTATTATATTTATGAAGCAGACAGAAAGCACGATTATATGGCGAGACAAAGAACATGAAGAACATATACATCCGGGTATCCGACTATAGACAAGGACCGCATCGCTACTAGCACCCTCTACTGGTATATTTAGCACGGTTTCTCATTACATTAGAACACAACTGACGAGACATTTTAATCTTTTCTGCTCTGTTTTACAGTACAGTCTGTGATAATTTCACTTTAAAAAATCCCCACTATACGCTTTTTATCGCTATACTCAGTCACGCCGTCTAGATCTTTCGACACGTATTTATACAGAGGTCTAGAATATTCCACGCAATACTATATATTCTAATGCAATAATATTCAATTAAAACAACGAGAAAAATTCAGAAAGTTTAAGTAACATGACGCAACAATATAACATTTGAACGTACACGCTAAACAACGCATGATTCGTAAAAAATTACGCAAAGAAACTAGTCATAAGCTCTTGCTTACAAAAATAACTAAATATGATACCCTCACGCACGTACGCAGGAGGGTTTCGAGGGGGGTTCGGTTGTGTTGTGCTATACATATGTCTAGTGTTTTAAATTACAAAATTTTTGTTTAATCCATGAATACCTATACATTATATTATAATTCATCTATATATAGATGAGTACAACAACAATCTTTACAATAGATATTATGTATTATATAAACTATAATGTTATGTTAAAGCCATATACTGGTCATCTCTTTAATATTGTTATATATTTTTGTTTTCAGACACTGCTAATGACACAATCCAGTCACCATCTCATTCTTTCTCTGGTGCTGGCGATGAATGTGAAGCTTGTGAGGTTGACACTATTGGGCTTTATTCTTGTGATGATGACACTGATGATATGCAAACTGGTTTACTTGAGCCTCAAACTGCTTCAAATACTGACAACTCCATTCTTCCTGGACCATCATCATCGCATTGTACTACAGCAATCATGGATTTATCAGAGATTCCTCATGGTATATCTATAGTCACTGAGCCATGCATTGACGATGGCAATTTATTGATACCAACAAAATCACTTGATGAAAAATGCCAAGCTATTAGTATCCTATCAAATGCTGAAAAAGTATTCATATCTTTATAAGCATGCGACACCACTAAAAGTTTTTCCTACCATCTTTTCTCATGGGCGTAACCACGGGTTGGAAATAGCTTGTCTTGAAAAATACCCATGGTTATTATGTAGCCCAAAACTGGATGTCATTTTTTGTTGTCCTTGTGCTACCATTCTTCCAGTGAATAGTCGACGTGATAAAATAGTACATGTTAACAAATCATTTAACAACTAGATAAAAACTAATGATACTTCAAGCAACCATTTGTTTATCATCGTGATTCGATGCAGGTTCCTGATGCTTTGAAGGCTTCCATTGAACATCCATCATCCAATAAAATTAGTATTATTGCCAACAATGCCCTTCAATCACGTATAGCTCAGAATAAACGTATTCTTCATCACACTGTTCATGCCATTTTGCTTTTAGAAAAACAAGGCTTGTCATTTCGTGGCTATACCGAAGATATAAATTCTTCCAAAAATCTTGGTAATTTTCTGATCTTGCTGAAACATTATGATGAAATATTGAGAGGTCATTTGTATCATTCCAAGATACAAAATGTTACACATCTATTTCCCTGCTCATAAAATGACATCATCAATGTCATAGGATATGATGTAATTCGAGTACAAATTACTGATAAAGTAAAAAAGTTTGGATTCTACTCTGTTCCTGCTGATGAACTGTCTTCTCACAATGTGAAACATTTACCAATATGTCTCCACTTTGTAGATGACAACTGTGAAATTAGGGAAGAATATATATTGACTTTGGCTACAGAACAGATATTGCATGTGCAATTACAAATATATTGACTGATGTTGGATTATCTCTAAGTGAACTGCATGGTCAAGGATATGATGGAACATCCACCATGGCTGGCGAAAGATCTGGTGTTCAGACACAAATTTAAGATATGCAAAACAAAGTCTTGTACACTCATTACTCTTTCACTTTGGAGTCGTTATAAGAATGACAGTTAAATCCCAATATTCATCTAGAATAGCCCAAGAGTTGATGGTGGATGCTATTAACTATCTGTTTTCCCAAAATTAACAATGGCTATTTGCAGGTAGCCCTTGTGTGACTTTGCGTGAAAATTCAAAACCAATAACAAGTATATTTACACACTTTTTTTATTTTGACTTATAATAGTAGATTTATTTAAAAAAAACAGTTAGAACTTTATATATACACACACACGTACTGTTATAAGTTGTGTGATTTTATGAAACTTCTTTCTTGCTCGTCTTGAATGATGCAACTGACGCCTTATGAAAAAGCACGTTTTTATAGCTTAGCCACTAAATATCACTATATATTTTCGTCCCCTCCCATTGCCACAGTGAAATGTCTGCGGACTTACAAAACTATAAACCGGGTTTCGATACACGTGGTGGGCATTGCACAGATAGCCCATTGTGTATCTTTGTGCTTAACTTCAAACAAACAACATTTTCTTGCCGTGACGTTTAAAGCTCAGTCGTTGCTAAGTGTTTACGAACTTAGCTTTACGTTGACGGTTTTGTTACGTCAGTTTTTTGGGACTTCAAGTTAACACAGAAATTTCTTAACTAGGATTCTAGTAGGATCCAGGCTAATTTTTTTGTTTTGAAACATCAGTTTATAAGTAAGATCTAATACATTCTACAGGTTATACCCTTGAAGATAAGATATAATATCCTTGAAGATAAGATATTTCTTTTCTTCACACACACACACTCTATCTTGCATGTGGTTTGGAGCATTGGAAGTCACGTGACTCAACACAATCTTTTGCCAAGTAACGAATAAACATACAACGTCTTACGACTTTAGAGTTTTGAATGCAAAGAAATACAAGCTTAAGTAATCAGCACAGTATACTATAATATTTTAGGCTGATTTGTCTACTGCCAGATGGCACTAGCATGACTTAGCTTGACTGACTCGTTAAAAAAGAAGAGATGTTGTTTTTAGTTAAGCACAGAGTTATGCAATGGGCTGTCTGTGCTGTGCCCAGCACTGGTATCGAAATTCGGATTTTAGCTTTATAAAGCTGCAGACATACCGGTGTGTCAAAAAAAAAGGGATAAGTTCAGAACTGAAACAACTATATTGTGTTTATGAAATCAACATGGTGTGCAAAGACTGATTACTTGTCGCCAGTGGGCAACAGTACCGTACGATAGACACATATAGCATTAGCAACATTTGAAATATTGTATAACGACGGCAATTGAGAACAATGGCTTTAGATAGAAATTACCTTACTAATCGCCTTGGCTAGGTGGTTAGGGTGCTTGACTCGCAATCTAAGGGTCGCGGGTTTGAGTCCCCGTCCCACCAAACATGCTTGCTCTTTCAGCCGTAGGGCGTTATAATGTTACGGTCAATCCCACTATTAGCTGGTAAAAGAGTTGACGGTGAATGGTCTTCTAGTCTTCCACTGCTAAATTAGGGACGGCTAGTGCAAATAGCCCTCGTGTAGCTTTGCTCGAAATTAAAAAACACAACAACAAAATAATCGCCTTGTAGATCGCCGACGGAAGATTAAACTATAGTGTAGCTGTTATATACAGAAAACATGAGAATAAAATAATTTCTGAATCTGTTGACGTGAGAAAAACTGCC
>NW_013666662.1:268064-293508 GCF_000517525.1 Limulus polyphemus | reverse complement strand
GCGAAATTCAAAACAAACAAACAAACAGTTCTTGTAAGCTCTGTATACTTAAAGTGATGAAATCAGAGTGATTATCAATTCTACAATGATGCAATCTGGATTGAACAAGGTCGTCTACTGTTAAAATCTGAAACATTTTAGGCACCTTAAAAATTTAACTTAATATATTTCTTAAAGTTAATAAATACTTGAATTTATCTGCCTTTCTTTGCAATAGCCATCAACATGTTCTCTCCTCACCCTGAAGTTTCTCTCGGCTGCCATCTAGGCGTGAAAAAAAGCAACTCAAATATCGACGAAACTTTTACAAGTTTCGTATATAAATACGTTGATCTAAAAAGAAACTATTTTGTTGCATAGACGCAACCGTTTAGCTCGTTCATAAACGTGCGTGCAGTTTGAGCGACAAAAGTACTCACCCGTTGCTAACCGTACAGTTACAGCATGTCGAGTTGTGATGCATTTTATTTATCTGAAAGTTTTAACGAATAAACATGTTTTCTATTTTTCCAGCACTTTCGAAAGGGTACATATTTTAGAGTTTTACTATTATCAAAATGATCTAAAAATATGGCCTAACCTCAGAAAACGCGATTCATTTCTCTGTGCGTAATGGGAAACTTAGATTGATGACATTCAATATCATTAGAAAGTTGTTTCGCTTTGATTGACTGAAATTTCACAGTAACTTGGTGTAGCGTTCACTAAGAAGGAAATCTGTTATTAGAGGATTAATGTGTAATGGAACGTAAAAACAGAATATGTTTTTCAAAACACGTTTTGATAAAAAATAGTTCAGCTATTTATTAGACCTCACCTTGTATTGTAGGATCACAAAGCTTACACTGCACAAAACAGTTAAATGATAATTAAAATATGAAAATTTATAGTTATGACAACATAGAACCATTGCTATAAAATAACCTCAGTCATTCTACTTGGTTATTGTTACGAAACTCAAATAATTAGTCATTCAGTTTACGGTAAGTATATATAGCTAACTCATAAAATTATGTCTCAATTTTGACTTTGAAATGATCCACAGAGTTTAAAGTATTGTGTTCAGCCATGGCTAGACTTTCAAAGAGCCATTGTACGAAATAAAGCCGACCAATCATGATACTCTGTTAGAAACTGACTACAAATGTATCAAAGTGGAACTACTTTCGAAGGAATGATACAGTTGCTCTGACACCTGAACAGTTCAGTCCATTATTCACAGCATAACCGCCAAATGTCAGTTTTGGCTCGCTGCAAACGAATATTACCTGTTCCCATCATCCTTTAACTGTTTGCTGCAGCGTGCCTACCTGAATAATGAGCTTTATAAGAATGATTATTCTACTATTGTTTTGCTGTTGGAATGTATTACATCCCGTGCGACAAGATCACCATTGTCTATTCACTAGACTGTTTACTTACATAAAACACAATAAAGGAAATCTGTGTTCTAGGGTCCTAAAAAGCATCAATAGCATTTGGATACAGAAGTACATAGCAGGCTATGAAAACAGTTTCTTTATTTTCCTTGAAAAATGAACATTTTCATTAACATTATCGAAATATTCAACAGTTGAAAGGTTTTAGATTACACTGTCCGCTAGTAACCCTGAAAAATTGTGTCCAGTGAATTATTGTTTTCCCACGGAAAATAAACTTAAGATGTGAAAGAAAGTAATAAAACATATGGAGTCTGTGCTCAAAGAAAACCGTAAAACATATGGGTACTAGTAGAGCTTAAAGAAAACCGTAAAACATATGGGTACTAGTAGAGCTTAAAGAAAACAGTAAAACATATGGGTACTAGTAGAGCTTAAAGAAAACAGTAAAACATATGGGTACTAGTAGAGCTTAAAGAAAGCAGCAAGACATATGAGTACTGTCCTAAAAAAACAATAAAACATTTGGGCACTGTGCTCAAAGAATACAGTAGAACATATAGGAACTGTGCTCGAATGAAACAGTAAAACATATGGGCACCGTGCTCAAAGAAAACAGTAAAATATATGGACAATGTGCTCATAGAAAACAGTAAAACATATGGACACTGTGTTAAAAAAATAGTAATACATATGACGGATTTGTTATTATATATTGATTTTAATATCGACGTTTGTTTAGATTAAGTTTATATTTAGAAATATGCATAGCTTATAGTATTAAATATGTATTGCGAAACTCCTGCCTATTCTCCAAAGTTGTAGAAAATTCTTGAAAGTAAGAATCAACAATATATGTGTGTACATGAACGCTTGTGTTATCTTCAGTATTGTTATGTAAAACTGAAATTTCGAGAAACTCTCCACAAGCCTATAAATATAATTAACGCGACGCGCCAAAAAGAGTATCTATTATTAGTTTGCTATAGTCAGTGTGCTTTAAACTTCGGAAGCTATACCTGTGATTGTTATAACGCTTATCAATCGGAAAACTTCAGATATTTGACCAGGAGCATTTACAAAGCTCGAACATTACAAATCATTTAATTTCAGTGGATTCTCATCGGACATTAGTATTTTTATGAAAACATGATATAACTTCATCGTGGAAAACTCGGCGTGTGTGGCTGGTGAATAACAAAGGACAAAGCTAGCTCCCTGTGAAGTGAATTATACCTACGTCAACTCATAATTAACTCGCTCATCGTGAACCCTCGATAAGATATCGAAGAAGTTCCAGACTAGAAAGTAGACTTTATTTTTCTTGTAAGTTTGTAAAACTTTTGTTTATAAATCATAATTTGTAATAACTATTTGTAATAACTGTCATTATAAATCGTATTGTTGTTTGTATATTAAAATATATTTTTGTTAAAAAAAACTGTGTGTATCAATCTTGTTGGAAAATATCATAAACTGACTATATATATATCAGCTTTTACTTAACTGCTAAATCCACAGTACTATTTAACTAATAAATCTAAATTATCATTTAGCTCCGTATCAGACCATTAGAAATTCTAATACGTAACGTACATATGGGGAATGTGCTGAAAGAAAATAGTAATACATATGGGCACTGTGCTTATAGAAAACACTACACATATGGACACTGTGTACAAAGAAAATAGTAATACATTTGGGGATTTTGCTCATAGAAAACAGTAAAACCTATAGGTACTGTGCTCGAATGAAACAATAAAACATATAGGCATTTTGCTCAAAGAAAACAGTCGAACAAGGTAATAACTTTACACTACAGTTCAAACACAGCAACCTTTTATAGTATAAGATACTGAAGGTTATTTAATGTTAACAATAATGAGTGCAAAATATACAACTCCAGTTAAACCTAACAGTCTGACAAACAACATAAAGGCTACTTGTTAGGCCTAATTAGTAGCCGCATCGGTCTATTCACAAGGTAACTAAATGCCCTATTAGCAAGGAACGATAATTAAACGCAGTGGAATAATGAAAACATACTAAATGAATGGTTTCTGGTGGTGAGGTTTACTGTAACTTGCCAGGCTATAACCAGGAGCTTTCATTCACATTTATATGTGAATATAATATATTCGCGAATGTTTCATCATATTATGGCCTAACTACATTTTCGGAACACAATTAATTATGCTTGGTGAAAACAGATTTTATTTTACCTCTGGCTTCCATTTCATATTTTTAAATATCTTCATGTGGGAAATCGTGTTAAGTACTAAACTAATTGTAGCATATATATATATATATATGGGGATTCTAGCATTTCTATTATCACTCAGCATTCGTTACGTCTCTTCTGTATTCAAACCATTTCTACTGGTTTTTTAAAGTGTTAAATTGTATTACGTGTTTTAACACGTGATAGTAACAACAAGATTTATTTAATACACAATTTATAGATCTTTACTACTATGATAAGCTTGGAGGTGTAACTTAAGTGGTTCATTATCAGCAAAAGTGTCTTTTTTTCTAGTAGTCTTCAGTAGAAGTGTCAAAAGTTTTAAAACCTCAAATTCACAATGCACTTTTCTCAAAGAAATATTTAACTAGTTGTTTCGTGTGGTGTACTGTCTGTAGAATTTATAAGCCATCTGTATCATAGTTTTCCGCTTTTTTAAAAACCGTTAATGTTTTAACTCCTAGTAATAATTTGTAACAAAATACACGTTAGTTTGAGTCATTAGTGCGAGCTATTATTGAAGTACAAATAAAAACTGTTTTTTCTTCTTTTAACATACCACCTTTGGGGTAACCGAATTTCATAAAAAGATGTTTACATTGATTCTGTGAAGATTATCTACCTGCCTAACTATCCACTTTACACCAAATTATATTTTCTCTACACTTAGCTATTTTTTACTAACCAAGTATTTTTGTTTGATGCGTTTTTACTGGATTCTCTCTGTATTTTTTGACAGAACACATTCTTAAGTTTTGATCTATAATCAGTGAAACTTTATATTAAAACAAATACATAATCATATACGTCTACACACTTATTATGTCTGTCTATTTCACCATATCTATATCTGCGTAGTAAAAAAACACAAAAAAACACTCTTTCGCTCTCTAGCGACACACATGCACAGGCCCACCGAGAGGGAAGAGAAGCCAGGGGTATTTCCCCCTGGGCCCACTGTCCATCAAGGGACCCACGAGAGCGGCAAAAAAATGTGTACCGAATGTATCAAGTCAGGAAGGAACGTTAAAGTAAACACGATCCGCGCTATCAATCATAATAATTTATGCTGCAACATTCCAAATATTATTCGATGAGGGGGGCATTCTAACTGGGGGTCCGTGATGACTTTCTGCACTCCTCACATAAGAAAGTAAAACAAGAAAGAATTTTTAAAGGCTGAAGTAGCTAGTATGATAAAACACACTTCCCAACTTTTCAGATTGTAGAGGTTTGAAATACAGCATATTTCTTGTTATATTATATAAATGTTTCCTTGCACAGTGTTAGCGGAGGTTTATTGAAATATGTTCTTTACTCTTACAATAAGTTACAAACCTACTGAGTTAGATTCTACACGTGTGTGTTCAGACTTTACAACCACATAGAATAAGAAAGTAGTTATCTGTTAGGTTAAAGTTTTCATTTTAATTTTAACAAACTTTAATTAAAATTTTTTACAATCCAGTAATACCTGTCTGATGATATCTGTCCAGTGATACCTATCTGGTGATGTGTGTCCATTGATATCTGAGATTGCAAGTAGTTGCAAACAGTGTATTTAAAAAAATATAAAAAGATCAAATATCTTATTTACTCGTAGTTTGTATAAAGCCGCTAGCAGCGTGGCCATTCCAGTCTCAAGAAGACTTTTTCACTCCATAATTTGAGGATATTTATTAACCAAATCTGGCATGCAATCTCGTTTCTCAAAATGAATTGCTGATTTATTGAAATCCGAACGCTTCGTATACGACAGTTTGTTTTCCGAAAGAATGTATTTTACAAAAGTAATTATATTACGAACTTCTTTCGTTTTTTTTTTGTTTTTTAAATCCTACAAATAGACATCTAACCTAAATTCATATCAAACTGAAAAATAGTCCCATTCGGCTAAATCAAAATATCAAGATTAGCGAAATGTAGCACTTTCCATGCTTTTAGTGTTTGTTATATAATATCTAGATACATACGAATATTAGTGAAATAAAAAACGTCTTTCGCCCTCTAGCGACCAAGTGTTCTGTTGAGTACGATCGTCAAGCTGATCGGTCAACGCAAGCAGTACGAAGATCAGTCTATACCTTGAGAAGTAATCTGGTTTGATAAGACGTGCTAGAATTTCAGCTATAGACCGGTAAGTGTAAACCATTACCGGGTAATGTTTACTGAATGTGAGAAATATCCGAAACGACAGGAAATTTCCGTATTAAAAAAAGGTGTTTGTTTAATTTGGAGAGTACGCTTCTGTAACTTTTGGATATATTAGATATTACCGTTCACTTTCAGTCCACAACATTTAAACTTGTCCAGGAGTGTATGTTGGGTATGACATGAGGTAAAAACAGTTCTCGTTAAGACTATGTCTTTACTGCCCATTCGTAAAATAGGTAGACGAAAATCAATTACTTTAAAAATAATTGTATGTTGTAGTAGTATAATTACATATTCTTTTAAGATAGTGAACTTACCAGCCAGTTACTGTAAGGAAATTATATGTTAAACAAATAAGCTTAAAACAAAATTTAAATCTATTGAAAATACTGAACATAGAAACAATAAACTTAAATTAAAAAAAAACAGTTGACAGATTCAGCGTGGAGAAAATAATATCCATTATTGTTTCTAAAATAGTTAAGAGCAAACTATTAATCACTTAAACAACAAACTGAAATATAGATACTTAATAGTTTCAGTATGGGAAGAATGATCTCAACCACTGCTCTAAGAGCGAAGCGAAAATTCCTGGCAGATTCGTCTTCATTATAGAGTAAATACGAACGGCTATTTTCTAAAGATCGTCTCGCTAGAACTGTAATAATGAATCGCATGAGGGCGAAACAGCCATTTCTTTATTAACACAAAATCTGCAATGCAAACTTTTAGTCTTAACATAAGCTTTGATTAGCGCAAACTTTTACAGCATTTTCAGTTTCACTTAACACAAATTGTGACTGGTACAGACTTACATAATTCTTTTTATTTTTGCTTAACAGAAGTCTTGTCTAGTACAAACTTATTTAGTCCTAGTTGTGACTAGCACACACTTACATGGTCTTTTTTATTTTTACCTAACAGAAGATATGACTAGTACAAACTTATATAGTCCTCTTCATTTTTACTTAACAAGAATTGTAACTAGTACAAAGTTACGTGGTCCTTTCTATTTTTACCTAACAGGAATTGTACCTTACATGGTTCTTAACAGAAGATATGACTAGTACAAACTTACATGGTACAAAGTTACATGGTCCTTTTCATATTTACTTAGCAGGAGTCGTGTCTAGTACAGTCTTACATGGTTCTTTTCAATGTTACTTAACACAAGTTATGTTAATACATCTAGGACACTGCTAAAAGATTGTGAGAAACAGAAACGATTGAATGAATTTTCTTAACGAAGTGTTCTTTCTTCTATTCATAACATCCATGACGCTAAGATGGCCTGGATATCTAATAGTTACAGTACCGCACTGTGAATCCAAGGGCATATGGTTCGTGTCCCATTGCTCTAAGATAACACTCAACACTTTGGGGTTATAAGTGTATTGTAATATCTACGATCAAATTCCACTATTTGGTCAGAGTATCCTAAAAGTTGGTGATGGTTTATGTTGGCTAGTTGCATTACCTCTAATCAATCAACTCAAAATTACGGACGGCTATAGCAGATAGCCATTGCGTAGCTTTACACAGACATCGAAAACAAACAAACTATAAGGTTACAAGTAAGAATATCATTTACAATAGGCCTAAACTTTGTGATAAGAATCAAGTAACTTGCAGATGGTTATATATACTTTTTCTCTACTAAATCAGAGGTATGGACAAATCACTCGGTGAATGAAAAAAAACAAAAAAACAAACAGCTTACGTGATTTTTATCACAAATGTTAGGCCTATTACTTTATAATGCTTTGTCAACTTTCATCGAAAGAGCTTATGCACTTTGGTACGAGCACTTCTTAGAGGATTGCAACAAAGTGTAGAAATGTTCCAGTTACCTTCGAGATATATTAAATAATGTTTACTGCGATACAATTCGTGGTTGGCAGCAGTTGTAAAACAGAAAAAAAGAAAAACAAAGAACGTGAGTTGAGTTTGAATTGAACTTAGGTTCCAAGCATGGTTTGTTCAGTGATTTTTAATCCTGTTTTAGCCAGCAAACATCGTTTTATTATTATCATGTAGTTTGGAAGTGTCGGCTACAGTTAGGGTTTCAGTTATGTTTAGGTGTAGAATATGGATTGCTCACAAAATTTTAATCCTGAATTACAAAGTCATTTATCGTTTTATCATCATGTGGTTTTGAGTGGCTCAAGTTGAGTTTAAGTTGTGTTTAGGTTGCTGTTATGAATATTCACGGTTTTATAATTGTTCATTACGACATCTAACAAACAGGTGTGATTGTACTTGGAATACGACATTTTCAAACCTGCGGTAAAACAGAATAATGCGAAGTGCAGGTTTGCTGCAGGCTAAGTTTATCAGAATATTTTTCCGTAAATAAGACAAACCACACGTTGCTGTCCGGCATTTTCAAACGCATAAGTAACTTAAGTCATGGTATATCAGACTCACACAGTTTATAAAAGAAATAAGTTCCAAGGTACGCAAGAGGTGGATGATTATCTGGTTAAGGATGTGTCAGCCAACAGCCAACAGCCATGGCTCTGCTGAAATAAGGTCTGTATAAGAATAAAAAGGCTCATAAAAACTCAAGAAGTGTCTATCTAAAGTAGAACGCAATGACTTTACTTTTATATCAGTACCCTATACAGCCGCAATCACTTCTTAATCTCGAAGGAAGCTTGCCTATCATGCGGGTGTATTATGGACTGGCTATTGTTCACCTAGGGTTAAAACCTTTTACTACAGACAAACATCTATATATCCAAAGATACAGTTTTAAGCCATATCAATAAATAAATTTTACGTGTGATATAAGAGCTATCTTTAAAGGAACAAACTAATATGTACCTTTAAGGGATTTTTCGTATACCATATAGTGTATACAAAATTAAATTTTGCCTTTATTCATTTTTCAATAGAAAATGCAGATTGAAAGGTCATGTTATACACAATTTTATCTTTCAGGGTAGAAGAGTTGTATATACATATATTTACAAAATAGGCTTAAGGCCATTTAAAATGTACTTATATATTTGTTAAATTGCTTTAAGGTTTTGTAGTATCGTTTGATCATATGGCTTAAAGTAGCTCAAATGACATGCTGGCACAAGTATAATGAATATTTACCTGATTATAATTACATTTAAATACTTGCACCGATTTTTGCAGCGTGCATATAATGAAGAATGGCGACTACTGTGACGATAAAAGAAATCCAATATTTTATTTGTTGACTTCAATAAATTATAAATTCTATATTTAAATGCTTTAAAATAAGTGCAAAATATCAATACATCATATAGCAATATATGAAATAACAAAAGAACAGTGTGTAGTTTAAATAAATTAAACTAAATCATGTAATACACAGATACCTGTAATGGGTTTTTGACCGAAAAAGAAAACATTGGAGTTTTATTTGGCAATTTTATCTTAATTTTATGTCGAGAATAGTATTGTTCTAAGCTATAGTTTTAATGTTATAATATGTGTGCTAGAGGGCGTAGAACGCCTACAAAGTTCGAAGAATGTGACGTCAAAGTATCCCAGTATATTCGAATGTAGGTTATACGACGTTAGGTTAGTTAGAGGGTGTAGAATGTTTTCAAGAAAGAGAGAGAATCACTCAGATATCGCGGTTACTTTGTTCAAGTAATATTATTTGTTTTACTTTAGTTACCGTCATTTGTAACGTAAATCTGCAGAGATTTATGACGGTACAAGTGTTCAAGTCAATGGAAATGTTGAAGGAGGAAATAAAGTAATTTATTATCTTTACATGGACTACCACATAATTTAAAATAACCAGCCAGCGAAAGAATTGGACTACAACAATAGAAGTATGCATACCTATCTGTCTGTTTAGTGCGTATGAATATATTATTTCTAGATTTCTAATTCATAAAACAGAGTTTAGAAGTAATTATTAATTATTTGTTGAGCCGTTTTATCCCAGTTATTACTTAGACCTGGATTACACCACCAGGAACGCCCTGTCTTCGCAGAAATGGGGCTCAGGCAGTAACGCATACTATGCTTCTCTTAGGCATTGATTAGTTCCTGGCACTTGTGGCCTCGTAAATGTGGCTTGGAACTAAAAATATTTGCATCTATGTAACTCTTTATTAACCCCAGTGAAGCTGTATTCCTAACTGTATTAAACGCTACACAATTATTTCACTCTGAAAGTCTTCCGTTCAAATTTTCGTGAAAATGGCATTCCGAATGACCACTGACATCATAATTACTATGTTGCGATGGATGTAATTGGTTTTAGCCAAGTCCTGGAGCTATAAACAAAACTGATTGCCTGATGCAGATACAAATAACTAAACACCGCCTTTACTAGAGGTATAACCATAAAGAGTATTTCCTGTTCAGCCGAATATATTTTACTGTCACAATATATATTTGTAAATTGGTCCTTAAAGTAAGATTTGATTTTCTCTCGCAAAGATGAAAGCTGGTCAGTAACTAGTTGCCAAAGTAGGCTTAGTGAACATTCTATTTGCAAAGATTTATTACAATTAACTTTACTAGAAGGTACCTAAAAATTAATATTGTTAAAGATCCAAGATACGTACCAAAAAAAAAAAAAAGAGAATAAAATGATAATGTTTAATACACCTTCCTATTAAGTATGTTGTTTCTAATATACACCCTGAAAATCTAAGAAAACTGAAATATTCAGTCTGATACTTGGAAGCCCTCATAAATTTTGACACACTCATAAAATAAAAATTAAAAAAATCATCGGGGTATATTTGTGTTTTTCCAACGCAACAAAGACTAGACATATAATTTAGTTTTTCTTCTCGGTCTTATGAATTTTTCCAATAGTTAAAATTATTCTCAATACGTCCAGAGTTGCATAAGCGTTAAATTTATTATAAGTCCCACCGGATAACATGTATTTACTGAACTGCGAATTGTGTCTGATATTCGACAGTTAGAAACACTTCAACAACTTTTCTGCTCATGTTCACAAAAATCAAAACGTGTAATACAACAGAACGTGATCAGATTTTACTGACGCTTATACGTGAACTTGAGGCTCTGTTCGTAACACATACAAAGGACGAAGAATAGTAGCTTATTTAGAGTACTTTCTACGAACTGACTCAGTTGTCAGCTTCTCGAGCACGGTAATGATGGTAATATGTCATGAACTTCCAGAGACTGAATTTTGACACACAGCCGAAAAGACGTGAAGAGTTTGTTTTTTACCAGAGTATTTGTGAAACATCCAAGAAATTTCAATAACCATGTTTTATAAAGACCGTAACTGAGAGTTTGTTTGTTTGTAGTTAAGTAGAAAGCTACACAATGAGCTATGTGTGCTGTGCCCATCACTGGTATCGAAACCGGATTGTTAACGTTATAAGTTAGCAGATTTACAGCTGAGCCACTTGGAAACCATAACTGAGAGAAAAAGAAGTATAAAGACAAGAACATTCCTAATCGTTGTCTTCACACATCCAAATGATAGGCGTCTTATTTTCCGGATCGTTAGTCCGAACACGCTGACCACTAAGATATGACTGACCCCCCTTCAAGAACACGAGGGAAGCTAACATATAAGGTCCAAATAGTCGTTAATGAGAATAATAAAGAAATGTTTTAGTTTTCCACCAAGTTCAGTTTCAGTTTTGCTTTCTAATGAATAATACTACGTTAAAAAATCTAAGTAAGTTAAATAAATTATGCAGTAAATACTGAACAAAGTTCATGACACATGTTCAGTTGCACATCTCAGTAAAATCGTCTATTGTAAAAATCTTTCATCAAACATAACTTTCAAACCAAGCAATAATTATGGATACATTTCAAGAAATATCTCAAGTAATAAGACATTTCCAAATTTTCTTCATGGTGAATATTGTTATCCGATCAGATATACAAATAAACCAAGAATACGTTCTTGTGTTTACATTCATGGATCAAACATCAATAGAAATTAAACGAACTCATAGAAGCAGTTATGAATATTAATCTGATACATGTTCATTATTGAACCTTAAATATAAAGATGCAGTTATATTACAAAAAATTTAAATTTAACAGTTATGATCGCCCCCCTCATCCAGTGTTACTGTGATTTCGAAAGTAACAACATTTGTGAAAATGTATGTAAAAACTGTCAAAATCATTACAGTAAACAATTATTTACATTCTATAAACAGCTCTTTTGTTTTTACCGTACATACGTGTTAGACGTTGATAATGTATACATCTCTCAACTTACTAGTGACAGAGGAGGTTGAGTGGTGAATTACATTTCTGAAACTAACACTATGTTTCACTTTTTTTCTATTTATTTCACACTACACATTTATCTAAATATCCGATATTTCATTGTATTGTTCGTGCAGTTCGTTGTGGGAGGCATGAACTTTAAGATATAAGTTTCACGTATCATTCCAGTGGCCTGATTTAGTAGTATTTTATCTAATTGTATTGTCTTTCTGTTTCATTCGGAGCAATTACCTTCGCAAAGATGGTTGCAGATGAGAATGATTTGTTTGTTTGTTGTTAAGCGCAAGGCTACACAATGGGCTATCTGTGCTGTGCCCACCACAGGTATCGAAACCTTTTTTTTTTTCCAGCGTTACAAGACTTTAGACGTTCCGCGGAGCCACTGGGGGAAAAGGTGGTGGTGGCAGATGAATGGAAACTTTAATGAACGTAGCAGGAATCACCTACGTCTATTAGTTAATTTTACGTCCTGATTCCATCTCGCACGTGTAGATTGCGACTAGCGGTTTAATCTGATGGGGTTGGATCTCCGCGACTATATAGGTATATTTTTTTGCAGATGCATATAGATGTATCATTCCCGCTCTGTAGTGCATACCTTTATTTTGTTTGTCTATGACGTGTTCGACGTCATTCGATTTTGACCTATATGATTCATTGTTTGGTGTTTAGACTATTTGTGCTCTGCAAACTGCGGGTATCGAAACCTGATTTTTAGCATGATAAAACCTCAGACTTACCGCATAGCCACCTAGTTCGTTGAAACTTGTTGTTGTTTGATATTAAGCACAAAGCTACAAAATAGGATATCTGTGCTTTGCCCACGGGTATCGAAACCCGGTTTCTAGTGGTATAAATGTAAATATGATGTTTTGTATTAAGCTTTCTTTACTTTAGATGTTAAATTCCATAGTTTTCTCAAACATATAATATATTTATACTTCTATTTTCGGACATGCATCAGCCGAACGTGGTCTAGTAGTTAGAGTACTAGACTCTGAATCAGAAGGTGTTTCGCGTCTTGTTATGAAAAAATCGATTAGAATACCCCAATAATTGACATTGTATGTTGTTGATTAGCTGACTTCCTACTAATTCGTAAGTTAAAATTTACGGACGCAGATAGTCGTTGCATAGTTTTGTGCGAATATCCAAAATAAAATTAAAATAAAACTTTTGAGCATTGTATACACTACCTTTTGGCAACTTGAACGATCCGAAACTTATTGTCAACGTAGTTCAGTATACTTTTTACGTGTAGCACTTGTAGTTAAAACTGTTAAGTTAACGTTAAAGAATATTTTAGGCCTGGTTTTGTGTCGTTGCTTTTGTTTGGGAAATAGCTGGTGTGATCCGAGATGCGTATTTGGCATTTTCACAGTGACTGGTTATCATTACCAACTAAGCCAATGTTTAAGGTAAATACACGTCAGTGAATATTGGATTAGTCTGCAGGTGTTTAAAAAGCTTTGGAAGAATAATGGAGAATTGTGATATAAACTAAACGTTGTATTTTATATACAAATCTTCTTTACATGACTTACATCCATGACTTATCGAAAACTTCTAACTGATAAGTGAATGACGTAAGTAATCATTTGAATAAATAACAGTGCCTTCATAAGTTATCTTTGTTTTTCAGGCTTATCTGAAGACATGTTAAACTTCTTTTTGAAAAATGCACGTTAAAACACATATTTTTCAAGTGGTCTTATTCTACTTTGTCAGTTCCAGATGTTTTCGCCTTAGTCAGTCTTTAAATGGTTTGTTTGTTTGAAGTTAAGCACGAAGCCACACAATGGTTTATCTGTGCTCTTCCCACCACCGGTATCGGAACCCGGTTTCTAGCACCGTAAGTCCGCAGATATGCCGCTGGGGGTGGCGTTAAATGGTACCCTTTTTCTTAGTAACTTTGTTAGTCTGTTCTTCTCTGATGTAAACAAACGAGTCTCTAAAAGAGAAACACTACTCTATAAATATAAAGTTTTTGTATAACTGCTACAAGACTTACCCGATTTTCAGCTGTCAATTTTCTTGTACTTGACGTTTCCCTAACAATTAAAAAAATATTGTTCCTTTTTAGAACAATTTTAAATGGTCAAGGTTATCTTGTTTGAGTTTAAAAACAAAAGAATCGAGCAATATTGTTTCATTTAACGTTTCGGTGAGTTTTATTGGAGTACTCAAAACGGTTCATACTGTGTTTTTTTTTTTGTAACAAAAACTAATAACGCCAGTTGATCCCATTTTTCTCCTGCTTGAGTTTAAAATAACAAAGTAAAACATTATGCAAACTACAGTTGACCAGTACTCAAAGGTCATAGCCCATTCTTTTGTGTGAGCTTGTCCAGGGTTACTGACGAAGGAAAGAAATTCGTGAAAGCTTGTTTGTTTGTTTGTAGTTAAGCACAAAGACACACAATGGGCTATCTATGCTCTGCCCACCACGGGTATCGAAACCAGGTTTCTGGCGTTGTAAGTCCGCAGACATGCCGCTGTGCCACTGGAGGGCTTCGTGAAAGCAGTGTAATTCATTGATATTCGACAAGCCAATGAACATAGTGGGTTTCTGGTATGTTTTGCTGCCAAAATTGACACCTTTGTAGAAGTAAAATTCAGTTCTGTTGAACACTTTGTTCACTTAATAATAAGGAAAATAAATTGGTAATATTAATATTATATAATGTTCAAATATCTGTGTGGATATGGGTTATTTGTGAGTACAGGGTAATTCAGAAGAAAAACAGCTCATTTGTCTGTTTTTCTCTCATTGTATCTCATAGAGATAGTTTTTTTTCTTAATAAAATAATGTACAATTTTAAGTTGAATCACTTCACAATTTTACCCTAATTTATTTTCTGCCAAGCCTAACTTTAGTAATCATGTAATTTTCGTTAGTTTTAAGCACAAAGCTGCACTACGCACTATCTGCGCTGTGCCGAACACAACGATTAAACCCCGAATTTTTGTGTTATGTGTCTCAAGCCAAACATTGTTTGCAGATTTTTAAACCAGTTAATTAAGTCGTACAATTCAATCCTAATTAAAGTAACTTCGTCCATTTTTTAACTATTCACCGAAACAGTAAATTAGTGACGTTAATTTATTCAAAAACATTCCTTTTTTACACAACAATACGTTTTTACTGTGTCATTAGTATTAGTTCCTTAATACACAAGTATACTTATAAGTGTTATGTTGTCTTTTTTGTTGTGACAAAAAATAAATGTTTGAAATGTCAACCAGTATTTTCAGGTATATACAATCTTACATCAAGGTATTTGTATTTATGGCAAAGATATAATAAGGTTATATGCTACCGCCCCTAATTTAGAGCTACTGACTAGAGGGGGAGCAACACCATATCATCCACCATCCACGCAAAGGGATTACCTGTCACACTGTTAACACATGTACAGCTTAAAGTGTAGGGAATATTTTGTGGTATCGCACGAATTTGAGCCCGGATAGACAGCTCCGAAATCCATGTCAATAGGGCTATACGCTCCCTTGTCCGCAAAGTGTAACTTATCTTAAAAAGGCTTAAGTTTTAATGTAGTTGCCGGATAAGGATGTATTAAAACATTTTTGTAGACCAGGCAATTTAAATATCAATTGAAAATTATCTATAGAAGATTATCAAAACGAAGGTACAGTGAAACCTGCCCAGAAAACGTAAGTTTTACGTCACACATTTTCTAAAATTTAGGCATTACGTCATACATTTGCTATATGGCTTCGTGGTTAGGGCGTTCGACTTGCAATCTGCGGGTCACGGGTTCCAATCTCCGTCACTGAACATGCTTGCCCTTTTAGCCGTGAGGGTGTCATAATGTAACGGTCAATCCCACTATTCATTGGTAAAAGAATAGCCCAAGAGTTGGCGGTGGGTGGTGTTGACTAGCTTCCTTCCCTATAGTATAGCTCGTGTAGGTTTGCGTGAAATTCAAATCATACATTTGGTAAAAGTTAGTTATTTCGTCATACATTTAGTACAAGTTAGATATTACGTCATACATATGTTATAATTTAGATATTTCGTCATATATTTGCTACAAGTTAGATATTCTTCTATTACCAATAAGTTATAGTTTATTTGATACAACCATTATCTTTTGTTATGGGTATTTTCAACGCTTATGCGACACTTAGGCTGAACAGTCGAGTCAAAGAACCTAAGATTCATTCATAACCGTCCCTTATTTTTAGCTGCTGACAACCAATCAGCCGAAGTTGTCGCCTATAGGGCTACTTTTAACCGAATAGCAAGACTGACTGTCAATGTTATAACGCGTTCATAGCTGGAAGTGTGGAGCACATTCAGTGCTGGATCGAATCATCGGGTACACTAAACAATAGGCTACGTCAGGCCCTTCGGTGTTCTCATTGGCTTACAAGTAATTACCTCCGCTACCTAAGGTGGACGGAGGTTGTGTGTTGATTTGTTTGTTTGCTTGTCAACAAGATTTCTCGAAAACGGCTGAATGGATTTGTCGAAAATCGGTATACATTTGGATTACGACCCGCCTTAAAAGTGATTAGTTTTTGGAGGGTCAAGGTCAGGAAAATCGAAAGAATCCGTATCTGTTAACATGAGCACCGATTTTTCACACTATTTTTGCTCTATAACTCAGTCCAAAATGATCAAATTTTGATATAACTTGGTGGACATATGTAAAATATTATTCATCATTGTCCTGCCAAAAATGTTCCGTGTCCGTTAATAACTACGGATATACGGACACATTTTCGTATTTGTTGGGAACCGAATATGGTCAACCTTCGTTCTACCGAGTGCCCCTCTAGTTTCAGTTGTATTTACTATCATTGATTATTTTCTAAAAACGGTCCATAAACATGGAATAAGACAATCTACGGTTAGGGACTTCGTCTCACTTAATCCTAGAAAGAAAAGAGAGAGAGAGAGAACAAGCCTAACGTATATTTTTCTAGACAGATGTAAGAAACTGAATATAAATAACAAAAGTAAGTCTGAGACCATGTAAGGAGAATAGGATAAAACTGCGTTAATTTCTCAGGAGATGACGCATAAATAGGGTTTATAGTACAATGGAAGAAAAACACAAAATACCTATAAACCGTTGTAGAGTAAACTGTAGTCATATTAGTTATGATTTGAAACAAAACATATCAAGCAATAAAATATGGTTGCAGAAGATTAATTATCATTACATTTAAGTGGATACGATCAAATTAGAAAATAAATATCTATGATTTCAAAATTGGTTTGTTTTGAAAGATACACGAGGGCTATCTGCGCTAGTCGTTCCTAATTTAGCAGTGAAAGACTAGAAGGAAGGCAGCTAGTGAACACCACCCACCGCCAACCCTTGGGCTACTCTTTTACCAACGAATAGTGGGATTGACCGTGACATTTGTGATACCCCCCACGGCTAAAAGGGCGAGCATGTCCTGTGTGAGGGGATTGGAAACCGCGATCCGCAGATTGCGAGTCGAGCGTCCTAAATACCAGGTCATGCATGTCTTTTAAAATTCTAAAATTCATTTACAAATTTACATTGTGTAATACGTAACAAATATATTATATATTTTTTGGTGGCCATTGGTCTTTAACTTTGTGAATCCATTGGTAATGAATCATGATAACAGATAAACCCAGAGCATGTCATGTGAGTAAGGCAAAACAAAAAGTTGTAGAAATAATGTGTTTACGAAAGCAAATGAATAGTCAAAATGTTAAAATTCTAGAACTAATTCTTGCAGAGCACGAGTAATTAATTTACTATGTATCAAGTAAGATGATTTAAAAGTTTTTGTGTTTTCGTCTTGAATTTAACCCACTGACTGCTGATTGGCCATATAGGGTACGGTCCGCCTCCGGCAGTTGAATGCGAGTGTACGGCTCGCAAAAAAATAAAAATACGCGCGCGTTTAATGCAGCCGCAGACAAAGAGTTAACTTGAACAAATTAGACTTTTAGGAAGTGTAGGACAATACGCGAGAATTTAAAAACTCGCCTAGTTGTTATTTAGGGATGAACTTTTAGAAAATATCATGTCCGTGTTCAATAGATCTTTTGTCCCACCATCGTAAAGCCACCGAATTAAATGCCGCTCGTGGCATAAATACTTTTTATAGTACAAAAAGCAAACAAAAAAACACTTATTTGTTTCGCGCAAAGCTACACAAACGCTGTCTGCGCTAGCTGTTCCTAATTTTGAACTAACAGACTAGAGGTAAATCAGCACCCATTTCCAGCTCTTGTGATACTCTAATCAAGTGATGGGATTTGGGCGTCACTCTTAAAACGCACCCACGGCCACAGAGTACGGAGGGCGATTTTTCACGCTAACCATTGGGCCACGCCCGACCTCACGGGAAAACAATGGTTCGGACTAAGTGGATAGAGGGAACATAATGAAGATCGAAAGGCTTAGAGAGGTGATACTGACTGAGGCTTTTTAGTGCTACTAAACTTGCCTGGACACCGTGATTTGTTATCTCTCATGGCAAGATAGAAGAAAAACAAAACCTCGATCACAATGGAGAATCAAATATGATTTTAAAATATCACACATCAGTTTATTATGAAACGATAGAATGGAAAATTCTTTGGAGAAATAAAACTGAAATGAAGAGGGATTTGAGCCTATGGAAAAAAAATGGTATTCTTACTAACTATTAAGCTTCAGTCTATTTCGAATTACATCTTAGGAAACCAGTGAAGTGAAGACTTGACATACAATCTACTGAAAGCAGTGTCTTTTGCATAGACATATCACTTACCAAAATTCCATAAAATTTCCACTGACTTAAGTTTGAAAAAAATATGGGTCAGGAAATTAGGATCTTTAAGTCTATACGATGAATGATTTTATGCATCTAGAAGACGCTTACCAAAATATTCCAACGTAAGAGTAGCATAATCCTGTTGTGTTTACACGCGCGTTATCAATACAACATTTTTTACTAAAATTGCACGAACGTATCCATTTTGTTTTTGTACATCGGTATCGCCATCTGTAGTATGCATTGTGCAACTTTTTTTTTTTTTGCTACTGACATAATGTTTAAGATATAATTTGATATAACAGCAAAGGTGAAGGACGTTACGAGAAGCAAGTAAAACATTTGCGTTACCTTTTACGTTTATATAGCTTACGCAAGATATCAACTAGAAGTTGAGTGTTATACTGAGAAACATACACCTACATAAGACTGACTCTTTTTTTTTTTCATGGCACATCACCTAGGTGCTTACTAATGCTGGGTAAAAATCGATAATTAGAAAGTCCAACAAAATATAACTGTCTTTCTGTCATCTATCTATCAGCAATTAATTGATAAAGATTTTCATTTACGCAGAAAACTACTCATTCATCCGTACTGTGTTTAGTGTACGGAGTGTCGGCGTTTACCTTGTGAAGGAGTGACTTACGAGTCGTATATTCCGCAATCTGACTAGATTTAAAAGTCGGCGTTTACCTTGTAAAGGAGTGACTTACGAGTCGTATATTCCGTAATCTGACTAGACTTAAAACACCTGTGTGAATTTTTACTGGACTCTTCTTCTGAGTCTTGACCTAGTCATTTTTGAAGTACAGCGGTTGGACAGAATGTAGATGTGTCCTTTTTTTTTTACTTCTGATGATAATTGGACTAGGTCCTCAGCTGACGGGTTACTTTTTTATTACAATAACCTGTACCATTTAAACATATGTAAGCCTAATTCCACAGTAGTTGTCAAACGAAGTGTATAGAAAAGAAGAGGACTGATGGTGGGTGTCATATTAATAGGTGCTTTAATGACCAACACTGCACAACTTCTTGGCTTTGCATTAGGAACCACAACAAATGTCATTAAGTAAATGTAGCAGTAAAATAATTGAAGCAGTTTTAACAGCCAAAGGTATAATTACACGTTATGACGACGCTTCCATTGGGTGCTCCAATTATTTTTCGTCCAATTCTTGTAGTTGTTATCCTTTTGTTCGTATACTTGTTTGTTTTTATTTTCTTTCTGCGTAAAGAAGCCAAGTTTTGAAACATTAATGATACCATTCTAAGTTATGTTTGTTTTATTTTCTTTCTACGTAAAGAAGCCAAGTTTCGAAACATTAGTGATAACATTCTAAGTTATGTTTGTTTCTATTTTCTTTCTGCGTAAAGAAGCCAAGTTTTGAAACATTAATGATACCATTCTAAGTTATGTTTGTTTTTATTTTCTTTCTGCGTAAAGAAGCCAAGTTTTGAAACATTAGCGATACCATTCTAAGTTTGTTTCTCCTTTCATATTGAGTTATCTGAGATAAATGCTGGAAAAAGAGGTTCCTTTTTTTCGTGGTTGGTTGATTTTTAACCCTCAAATTACTCATTTTTGGGTTCATGTGGACTCTAACAATAATTAGTATGATTAACTGCAATATTGATCGTATTTTTTAAAAACATAATTTTAGTGTGGCTGAGGTGGTATTAAGGATATTGTAGCAAATACTGTACCCACCGGTAATTCTAGGATAAATGTATACATTTCATTGGCATAAATGTTTTTTTTACTTGCATATATTTCTTTTTATTTTCTTCAAAGTTTTGTATTTATGGATTGAAACTGTGTTTTTAAGAGAAGTGTAGATGGATGTTCTGTCACAAACAGCTGTTCGCAACTTCACTGGTCCGGCATTATTCTAAATGCACGAGGTTTTTGTTTTACACGTGCTCTATACCTACCTAGCTAAAGATGAATTTTCCTTATAAACCACCGCAAATCAAGCACTATTTGTGTTTGATACCATATTTCCGTGTGGGCAAAAGTTCAAACAAATTATAACGAATTCACTCAATAGTTCTTTTTTTTTTAAGTTCCTGAACTCTGAACGGAGCCAAATACTTCGTCGACTAATTGGCGTTGCGCATGAATGAATTAATGGGATCCCCTATGTTGCATGTAATATCTAGCCAGACCGCAGCCAAGGAAACGAACGAGAAAGCAGCTAGAAACGCAATCCTTGCGATCGCTCTCCGCTTTGCTTCACTGAGTCTCTAGTATATCTGGTAGGTTTGATTTTTGTGTAATTCTGCGACTGAGCTCGGCCAGGCTTTTCCATATATAAACGGAGGAAAGAAGAACAGCTGGAACAGTCGTCACGTGAACATACCTTACACATCCAAAGCAATAAACGCTATAGTTGCTGTTTATTCATCAAACACAGAGGAGAATCTTGGGTCAGGGGATTGTGTACGTGCAAATTTAATTTAGCTTAAATCACTGTATTTTTGTCTGTGGTGATTTTTAAGTAGATATAAATTATTTCTTTTTAACGTATAATTTAACTATTAACAGAACGATATCTATTATTTAACGCAGAATTAAATAACTGGTTAAAAATAGTTTAAATGTGACTGTAGGTATTTATAATACACCTAAGCAGAGTTGCCTGCTTGCCTATCTGTCTGGTGTCACAAGGTTATTGTGAGAAAGTGGCTGAACAAGTGGGTTGAGGAACCCACTTGAACTCTGCGAAGATCCGATTTAAATAGACAAGAAATCGGACGAACAGTTCGAGTTGGCAAGTATTTCAATCTTTAGCGCATTGTAAAGAGAAAATTGTGTTTATTGTTTGATTTTAAGCACAAAGCCACACAAGGCTGTCTGTGCTCTTCCAACCGAAACCCGAATTCTAGTAATACAGACTGGTTATTTTAGTGTTAGTTCTGAGCCACTAGAGGATGCTAGGACTCATGTGACGAAAAGGACTTTAGCAAAAAACGTAAAGTCGAAGCCGAACGAAGGTAACGTTTAATGCATCAGACGAACGGTTCATGCTCTATGGCAGAAAATAGTTTGCAGCATAACTTTTTAAGACCAGCGTTGTTGAGTATCTTTGCTAGTCCTGCATGAAGTAAATTGTATAAAGATATGGTATACAGTGACTGATTCTCTCATATAGATTTCAGAAACAAAGTTGGTGCACAATGAGCTTTTCCAGAATCTTTAGTATCATAGACTAATAAAGTAAAGCAGGTACGAATATTGGTATGTAACAATATGACTGTTTGAGTTAAGATTTTACATGTGGAACATGTTTAAAGTCTCAGATATTTAGCCAAATGCCTTATACGTTGAAATTTATTAGTAACGTTATTACTTTAAAAAATATTTTATAAACCCCACTAATGATCAACTAAAACTAGTTTCAGGCCAGAATTTAAGTACAGTTGTATTAATGTAGGTTACTTTTAAATATTACAAAACATTGTTGTAACTGGATTAATGCGTTACAATACGGTAAGTGTCTAGGTAATGTGGTAAGAGAACACTACATAAGAATGCCACGAGTGTCCGAGTAAAGTGATAAGTGGAACATTACATTGGCATTTGGCGAATATCTGAGTTTAATGGTAAATGGAAAATACATTGCAATCAGTAATGTGTGTAGGTTTAATAGTATGTGGAAAATACATTGTGAAATTTTCAGTGTATGAGCTTAATGGTAAGTGGAACACTACATTGGAATCAATAATGTGCCTTAAGTGGATTACATTGTAATCCTTTAAGCGGCCAGTGTTTAATTAATGGTAAGTGGAACGCTACGTCCATACCTCGCAAGAGTTGTAGACGGAAGTATACGTATAGTGATATCGTAGAAACATAAAGTTCATAACTTTTAAAAGTAAGAAACTAGTTACTTTGACAAATGGTACCATATTTTGAAAATTTGTAAATTCAGTAGGTCTTGTGAACTAGTTACTCAGTTTATTATTACTACTTGCTCTACTGTAAAAATGTACTTATTTTTTTATATAAAGTAGTATGTGGAACTGACGTCAATGGCAAGAGGATACATCAGGGTTAAAGAGTGAAGGCTGTTTATGACGAGTGGAAAATAATTTAAAGATTCGACAGTGGGTGAGAAAATTTAGAAGTTAATTCTTATTCCGGATGCTGAAGCAACTGCCTATGACACCTATAAGGGAATGTTGCCAAAGTTTAGATATATAAAATCGCTTTGTTTGTGTGGAAACAATATAACAGCAGTAGTCGACAAAGATATTGGCAGTCACGTGACTGCTACATGCTTCTTCTCTATAAGGGAAATTACGACGAACGATTTTGTTGAATATCCAAGACCAGTGACTGTGTTTGGCTACCACAAAGGTACAGTCACCAGTAAGCCTTGCTATGCGACGTCGTAACAACCTCCTGACCAATGGTAATTTGAATATATACTAAATAACCATCTCATGATATACTAACAAGTATGGACGTTATCGGCGGGAAGGTGGACGAAATTTTTGAAATGTCCATTGTCCCTGAAAAGCCACTGACATCAGACAATCGATTATCTCCATGTCATGCAACCCTGCCGATACCAATATGTGGTAAGTTTTTCTTTCTATTCTTTAAATATTTATCTGGTGTAATTTGAATCAGTTTCGACCTGAAATGTTGATTTTCTTTTTTGTTCTATATGTTGTTGTGTATTTCGTGTTTTATGCAGCTGTACTTAAGGTAGTCGCCCCACCTCCGTATCTGAAGAGTGTGCTGTATTAAAAATACGTCTTTGATAACTGCTAGCTTTATTAAAAGGGAAATACGTCAAAACAAGAATAATTTGTTTGTTATGCACAAGTCTTCTGGATTGAACATTTTATGGTGTATATGTATACCCCACTTTAATAGCTGGATTACCTAAGAATTTCAAATTTTTCATATTTGCACCGTGATCAATCAATTGTTGATGATTACATGAAAGCAGCAGACTGCTTATCAAGTAGCTAATTATGCTACCTGATGATTTTAAAGAAGGAATCTGCTGATCAAGTAATTTTTGACATTAAGTGATGATCTGAAAGCAGCAGATTATTGATCAACTAGTTGTTGATGTTACATGATGTTCTGAAAGAAGATGGCTGATTAAGTGACTACAGGTGTAAAATGATGATATGAAAAAAGCGGATTTTGCTGTGGCATTAAACAGTGTAAAAACAAAATAATGTAAATAAGTAGGAGTTGCAAATGGGCTGATTAGATTTTAATATTCGCTTTTTGAAATGCCATTTTTCAACAGAACTTAAATTGTATAGCTATTAATCACCAATGTATTGTTCTTAGTCGAGTTCAGGCTTAAAAAACATCAAACACATAAAATCAGCAAAGTGTGTAAAAGAAAGTTTTCGAGGTTAAATAAGAACAAGCATTATGGTCATATTATAGTACAGTGTCCAGAATTATCCTGAGAAATATATTTTACAAAGTTCCGTATCTAGTGTTATACCTTGGTCTTCGGGACCACTTGTGAATTTGGAGAATATAATAAAAGCCCAGCAATATATTAATACAGTTCTAGAAATGATACTAGTGTTGTTACTGGTACTTGCAATCTGAATGACAGATGGACTTACTAGCCAGGTCATTTCCTCCTAAGGCTAAGGTTCAGGTATAATCGTCCCTAGTTTAGGAATGTTGACTAGAGGGAGAGAGCTACCAGTAAACATCACCTATTCTACTCGACAACTCTTGTTTATTCGTTTCTTTAAGACACAAGGCTTCACAATGGGCTATCTGTTCTGTACCTACTATAGAGATCGAACCCCAAATTCGAACGTTATAAGTCCTCAAGGTTGCCGTTGAACCACCAGAGAGAAAGGCTTCTCTTAACCGAATAGCGGGACTGACTATAAATATAGATCTTGAAGTGGAATTAATACAATAATATCGATATATAAATATAGCCGAATAGAGGAGGCTTTATTATAACAAAATGAGTATATAAATTTCACTGTAGAGACGTCTCTAATATATGAAAATCAATATATAAACATAGTTGTAGAGGCGTCTTTAATATAAGAAAATCAACATAGAAATATAGCTGTGGAGGCGGCTTTAACATAAGAAAATCGATATATAAATATAACTGTAGAGGTGTGTTTATTATAACAAAGTCGATATATAAACATAGCTGTGGAGGCGGCTTTAATATAAGTGATCGATATATAAATATAGCTGTAGAGGCATATTTAATATAAGTAAACCGATACATAAATGCTATAAAGGCGCATTTATTATAACAAAAACGATACATAAATATAGCTGTAGAGGCATGTTTAACACACACCCCCCCCCACACACATATATATATATATATATAAGAAATCGATACGTAAATATACCTCTTGAGATGTCTTTAATATAAGAAAATTGATATATAAATATAGCTGAAGAGGCAATAATAAAACAAAACACGAACGTAATAACATCATAATCCCATCATCAGTAATCTAGAAGTACAAAACAAACAAACAATATTTGTAATTACAACAGAAATATATATATAAGAAATAAACAAATCGAATATACAAATATAACATGAGAAAGTAAAAACTGAGGCACAAGTGAAATAGTTAAAATAGGTTTAAATCCAGTAAAGACTGTGTATTATTTAGGGATGAAAG
>NW_013666662.1:262728-267295 GCF_000517525.1 Limulus polyphemus | reverse complement strand
GGTGATATCTGTGTCTGTGTAAGATTCAAAAGGTGGTTGAAGTCCAGCCAGGATGTGAAGTTGGAAAGTGACGTTAGAGATGAATTCAGTTTAGACGAGAGGTGATATCTGTGTCTGTGTAAGATTCAAAAGGTGGTTGAAGTCCAGCCAGGGTGTGAAGTTGGAAAGTGACGTTAGAGATGAATTCAGTTTAGACGAGAGGTGATATCTGTGTCTGTGTAAGATTCAAAAGGTGGTTGAAGTCCAGCCAGGGTGTGAAGTTGGAAAGTGACGTTAGAGATGAATTCAGTTTAGACGAGAGGTGATATCTGTGTCTGTGTTTCCATCTGAGTTCTTCATCAAGTAAGCTGTAGAGGCGGCTTTATTATTACAAAATGAATATGTACATATAGATATGGAGGTGGCTTTATTATAACAAAATGGATATATAAATATAGTTTTAGAGACGTCTCTAATATAATAAAATAGATAGCTAAATATAGCTGTAGAAGCGTTATTAATATAACAAAATCTATATATAAATATCAATGTATAGGCGACTTTATTGTAAAAGTGCCATTAAATATGAAGGTTTCTCAATTATAGGAAACTTTATATGCCTCTTTTGTTTTTGATAAATATTTCATAGGGCATAAACTAAATATTTTCTTTCTTTGTCATTAGGATATTGAAAGAGATAAATCTAATCTTTAGAGAGCTTAGTTGGTGAATGTCAAAATAAATATTCACAGACATGTTACGTTAAGTTATACGAATGTTCGATTATTGCGCAGTGAAACAAAGCAACTTAGCATTTCAGCAGTTATTGACAAGATGAGATTCAAAAATTACATCACATACTCCAGAGTTTTTTGACAAACCGATACAAATTTTAACAATTAAGTGTAGACGCTTCTTACCCCCCTAATGGCACAGAATTATGTCTACGGAGTTACAACGCTAGAAACCGGGTTTCGATACCCGTGGTGGGCAGAGCATAGATAGCCCATTGTACAGCTTTGTGCTTAAATGACAACAACAAAGCTTACTCCTTATAAGAATTGTATCACGGTAATATACATAAACTAGATCTGAAGATTCGGTGTAATGTTCTAGCTTTAAAACTAAAATAATATTTCTATGTTTCGGAATCCATACACTATTATGGATCATTAATAAATCGTGACACCACAAAACTATAACCGTTCAAGTAAACTATATTGGTTAAGAAGCGACACTCCCACCTACAAGAAAATAAATATACAACTTCAATACAACAAGTACAAGAAATGATTTTAAAACTTATCTTGGTGTATTTTTTATGAATCTTATATATATATGTGTGTGTGTGTCAAGATTATAGATAAAAAAGACGTGAACATTTATGTAAATACCAGAAGAAAAGACCTGATTTTCACACTGCGCAAAGGGCGTTGCTTTACCGTAAAGTTTAATTATTTGGTGTATTTTGAACGTTTCGGGTTTTTCGTATAGAAAGTCTAACATCAAAATCCACACCATAAACGAAAGAAAAGTATTGTTTAAATTACATATTTTGAAATAAAGCTAATTCAATTTTAAGAAGAATTGTTATATGGACTACATTATGAAAGATTTGACTAAACATCACTCAGATATATTGTGTGCCTACAAAACCTAACGTTTACATATACAGTCAATTATTCGAGCAACCCGATGGATAAAGCTTGAAATATAGGGTAGAGTTAATGATCTGAATTAGACTACGATACTCAGGAGGGTTTATCCTCTTCTTCGCCCTCAATACGCTGCTGCTTTGGTTGGACTATAGAGAGATATGGGAGTGGCGAGATTTGAAAATCCCGCATTTGGAGACAGTGAGGAGATTTTTGAAGCTGTGAAGTTGAGGAGGAAGGATAGAACGTGGCTTGGAGAGAAGATAAAGCGTGGAAAATGGGATGAGTTCACGTAAGGTGGTAGATGTTAGCGACAGGACTATGTTTCCTTGAGGTAGAGAAAAACGAACCAAAGTACGAGAAGGAATAACAAAAATTGTGAGAAGAGTGGGAGGGGGGGCAAACCAGCTTCTGTATTTGAAGCTATAACATATGGTTTAAAAATCGACTCCACGCGTGACTGTGAACGCAAAAATGAGACTTCATTCATTTGCACTCAGAATAGGGAACCTCCGGTCATTCCTATTTATGTTAACGCTCGTACGTATTATCATGTCAGGTAACATACCTGCATATTAATAGCTGATTCCTCAGGTAACCCTTAATCTTTCTTAAAGTACATCGATGTTTGTACTCTTGAAAATCGCAAGAGAACACTTGGGTGACGAGAGGGGACGAAGTCCTAGCCCAAAGTCGTTTGTTGCAGATAAAGCACATAGTAGACTAGTAAGATAAAACGATCTGAGCCCCTTAGAAACAGAATTATGACCACATGACAGATAAGTAACAAATAATAAACTGACTTTTAAATGGTGAGTAGTGAACTCTGTATCAGTATTTTCACTTGTTACAACACTGTACCAGCAGTGACACACTTGTGAATATCGTTAAGCAACCTCTCGTAAACTCTTATTTGTCATATAGATTTATTCAGGTCTGTGGAGTCTGAATAAGTTCTTCAAAATTTAACATTTTTAGTGGGTATTTAATAATAAAAATATAGGCACATTATCAACTGTTACGTGTATAACAAACGTAAACAGATTCGATATTTATCTTATTTATATTCGATTTAAAATCAAACGTTTAACAAATAATCATTCGATAACTGTATCTCATTGTTGGATGCTTTTAACAGTACATAAATAAGTTGAAGAAACCTTCCATTGGAAATGAAGTTAAATGGCTCATGCACATGTATGTGATTGGCGGTTATATTTATATAATACATAATTTATTTGAAGAAATTTGAATTACTTAATTTTCATAGTTTCTGGAATTTTTCGTTTGGAAAATTCACATTGAGAAATTAAAATTCATACTGCTTCAAAGAAAGAAGTCTTCCTACAGAAACTCACCATTGTGCTTTATCATTCTTTCTAAGGAAGGAGAATTTCGACGGAAACTTTCAAAACTCACCATGGTGCTTGATCATTCTATCTAAGGAAGGAAAAATTTCCACAGAAACTTTCATAATTCAGTATGGTGCTTGTAAGGAAGGAAAACATCTTACCGAAACTTATGTATGTTGTCTGTGGTACAATAGAACAACTCGAGTTTTTAAGAAAACAAATAAACAAGATTTGAGACAACCCCTTGCTAAATCAGCAAATGATAATGAAAATGAAAATGCAAGGTATTAAATTGTAGACTCGGTTTTATGTTACGCCACTGTGCTGCTTTTTGTGTGTACTTTATTTTTTTTTCTAGGCCAGAATTATAAGAAAGCATCGCTTGTAAAACCAATAATTTTTCTGGTGTTTGAGCACAAAAGCATCAGTTTATTAAACAAGATGTTTAGTTTCGTCTAAGTAAATAGCTTGCTCTGGTCGGAAGATAATATTAACAAGTAATAAAAAACATTTTGTAAATGTAAAATGATGTAGGGATGACAGTGCCTAAAAGAGTGTAAGCAAGAATATAGGGACGATACAGCTATACATAGATCATCCCTACACGACTTTCAATATTATAATTTAATATCACACTGTAAAATGCAGGAGTACAAAATAGTTACGAGGTTGGTCAATTCAACCGACATCGTAGCGAGAGTCTGTAATAGTCTATAATAATCAATACATGTTTTGACTCAACGTGGTTTTCTTTGTACGTAAGTCGTAGGCTCTTAGTTACACTACATTGATGCCTATCCTGATATAACCATGATATTATGATAAACAAACTGTATTGCCACCCATACTTCACTTTACATTTACAAAAAATTTTAATTACTTATTTTGTGCAGTTTTTATTTTCCTGCCTGAAAGTTAGTGTATTTATGAAAGTGTGTAATAAAAATTAATATTATGTGAAATGATTTTTTTACATATTCACTTCATACATAATATAGGGGCTAGCTCCCTAAAGACACTAATTGTATAATGTACAAAGCGATGAGTATTCTACGTGTTACAGTCATCCAATGTTCAGTTATTATTGGTTGGTAATTCCTGTTTCATCCAGTACTTAAGCTTTATAAAATAACACCATATTTCAGTAAAAAAAAACAAAAAAAAAACTAAACTTCATGAGGTAATGATAAGAACGTTTACACTAGAATAATGATTTTTTGCATTACTGCTGGTTATTACGGCTGAGCGATGACATCGAGCACTGCCTAGAAACACATGAGAGTGGACTTAGGTTTAAACTGACGTTAGTGATAAAGTGGTTGCAGAGTTATCTCAACTGAAACAAGAAGAAGAAAGATGAAAAATTTGGTGAGTTGGTCACTATCTGGTTTGGTATCTTAGCGATGGTTTTGGGCTTGTTGGGTAGAGAAACAAATGAAAATGATGACAATCATCTTTAAAAGTAAACCTCTCTGTCGTTGTTGATATTTTAGCGTTCATATTTGTATTATGCTTTTTGAGTACCTAGGTCATCCTTACATATAGTCTACCGACTCTAAGATACATTATCTAAGGTTCTCT
>NW_013666662.1:260056-261847 GCF_000517525.1 Limulus polyphemus | reverse complement strand
TTCTAAATAAATACCTTATAACACTCTGCTAGTAGAAGGTAAATGCAACACATGCTTTATACAACACCCTATCAGAAATAAATCATGGAGATGGATCTGGATGTAAGAATTATTGTGCTGTATGTCTATAAATTTTTGACAATTATACCTCTGAACATAATGTTATAATTTTTCTTTACATATATGTTTTCAAAGTTTAAGCTATTTTTAATTAAATAATGTATATTCGCAATGAAATAACTTATTATAAGCTGATCTTTTAGTGAAAGCTAGATTTGGTCATTTTGGAACGACAGATGGCTTTGAATACAGGCTAATGTTACCAACAAGAATTCAAAATCCTGAAAAAATGTTTTACGGATAATGCATATATACATTTTTTAAATAACAGCTACATATAGCATTGTATTGTTATGCTAATGGTCATAACGTAATACTTATAATGTTTTATAATATGCCATCCGTGCTAGCATGTGATACTTCAATTTAAAGAAACCTGATGAAACCCTAACCCTTTTGACAGGTGAATCAATCTTTACTCCTGAAGAAGAAGATAGGTCCACCTGTTGAAGGTGTAAGGGTTTCATCAAGTTTCCTTGAATTTGATTTACCAAACCTTTTTTACGTTTTCTTTTTAATCGTCAATGTAACAAACTGCTTTGTGGACTTTATATCATTTTTGTTGAGAAAACAAGCAAATACAAAATTCAAATTCATTTCTTTTGTTGCCCATCTATACTTCTCTTGAAGCTTATTCTTCAGACAATCTCATTTCAAAAACACTATCTTACCGTTTTCAGTACTGGATGAGACGGCTAACCTTCAGGCTAAGAAAGTGCTTATATGTTGATTATCTCCAATAATAAGAATATGTTCTGATTGGTTTCGAAACAATAAAATCATGTTAATCAAATCACGTTTTGGTTTTATAAAAGAACCATCGTAATGTGACTAATAAGTTTTAATATTTCAGCTTCAATGCATTCTGGACCTAATAATAGATATTAAGAACTTGTTTGTTTGTTCCGGAATTTCGTGCAAAGTTACACAATGAATACCCGAGCATATTCGTCCATAACGTTGAACTAATGGGCTAGAGGGTAGGCAACTGGTCAACAGTAGCCACTGCCAACTCTTGGGCGTCTGTTGTCTAATCGAATATCTTTACTTTACTTTTAGGCTTGGTAGGTATTTAGGTTAATAATATATCTCATTCCCGGAGGAGAATGAAATATAACCAGGGCGGTCAGAAACGTTTGTTTCTCTTCACCCCTAATCGAATATCAAGACTTGATCGTTACTTTTATAGCGCAATCCCAGTCCGGGTATGCTAACAAATAGGCCACGCCTGCTCGATGTTAAATATATAGGAGTATCTCTCTGTCAGCTATTTTAGTCCTATGGCTCCCCTGTGATGTATATTTAACTGCTATAGATTTCACTCTTTTTCTCCTCAGAATTTATTAATACGCACTTACTCTTTTTACCTATAATTTACTCGTTAAGAAAGCTTACTCTGAAAAAATGTTCTAATTTTGAATTTTGTTAAACTGTATACAGGTAGACAAATTATAACTAGTTTAGTGAGCGTTATCAAAATATAATAAAGTCCATATGTGAGAGTGGACTAGATCCTGTGGCTTAGCGATAAGTTTGAGTGCTTATAACGCTAAACAAAATCAGGGTTTGATACTCGTGCAGATAGCCCATTATGTAGCTTTGTGCTTAATAACGAACAACAACAACAAAATAACTCGTTAAAACTTTCCCTCACAAATAAGCAAAATCGAA
>NW_013666662.1:254149-259083 GCF_000517525.1 Limulus polyphemus | reverse complement strand
GGGTACCGAAAACCGGTTTCTAGCGTTGTAAGTCCGCAGACATACCTCTGTGCCACGTGGGGGGGGGGGGGGGCATGTACTGTAGTAGGAGAGGTATCTGAAGAACTCGAGCCCACACAGCGTTGGTGATGCAATGTCTGTCACATTTATTATTTATTGTCCAAGGTTTATATGGTTATGTAGACGGTATATTATGAGTACTGTTTAGTATGGAGAAAATATAAGATATTGTATACTTATAAAGATGCCTGAATGTTGATATTTATAAATCAACCTCTTTCCTAAACCCAGATTACACTTTTTGCTTACCCAGATTTGCTTTTTCAGAAGAAATTGTCCCGAAAACAAAGGAAGAAAACAGTTTCAAGCCATTTCATGGATTCATTTAACTGTTAGGCAAATTTTAAAAACTAATTCAAATATTCCTGCTGTTGCCTAGTCAAAACATTTGATTATCAGTCGCGGCACAGTGGCTTATAAAACGGCTCTGAGTTTTTCAAGTACAAGTTCTTAACTCATAGCTCCATCATTTCTTGACCGATTTGATATCTAATTACAGTTTTGGACTCAAGAGGTCAAACTCTTTCGTAGATTAATTTACTCTAATCCTGTCTAAAAGATTTTCAACTTGAGGGTAGGCTGGTAAAGATCCTTATTACTCATCAGGATCTTTTTTTTTATATTGATCTTTATCTTATATAGACATGCATATTATTGCCATGACAATTTGAAGTCCGTAAGTGACGTCATTTTGTAGATAGCTGACTTGTATATTGCTAAAATAACGGTTAAAATAATAGCATAATATTGTTTACCACCTAGTGATAGAAATAAGATTCTCCTTCACATGATTACTTCTGCTACACATAGCTAGCTATATTTGGTTTACAGAAGCTAACTGTAGGACTTGCCATACTTGACAAACACGAAGAAAAACACAATTATGATGTCGAAACGTCCTTTAAAACAAAACAAAAAAATTAGTAGCATGCCTAAATAAATTTATTATTACTATTCTTATAGAAAACTTGAAATTTGATATGATTTTAAATTGGTTCTACAGTTCATTATGGTAGCAGCATTGAGTCCCCATAGCAACAGTCAGGATAAATAAGATCCGCCACCGAATATCGAGTTTCAAAAGCAAGAAAATAAAGTTCACTTTTAAGAGCTGTAACCTTTTTTTGATGACAAAAGTTAGAAGTCATGATTATATATCATTGTTTTCAGCTAGTTAATTTGACCTCCAATCTGCGAATGAAGACATGATTTCCAGAAACCATTCGAAACGGTCACATGAGACTTCGTGTTAATCAAAACTGCTTTTCTTCTACAATAGCGCCTCTCAAAGTGCAAGTTTCTTTTATTTCTGCCCCTGGTAACTAAAAGTAGTTTTTCGATACGATACTCGATGTTAACACAACACACAGATAACCATTGTGTAGCTTTGTGCGTAACAACAAACAAAATAAAAACTTTTATATGAATGTTCTAAACATGCGAGTTGACCTAATTTTTGAAAGCTAAGTCACTTATTAGTTCTTAGTAAAACAAATATAGAACAATAATATAGTTTAACATAATGTTGAAGTTATGGCCAGGTGGTTAAGGCTCTCGACTCGCATTGTGAGGATTGTGGGTTCGAATCTCCGTTCCACCATGGCCATGACTCGCAATTTAAGTCTTCTGCCGTTGGGGCGTTATAATGTGACGGTTAATCCTACTATTCGTTGGTAAAAGAGTAGCTCAAGAGCTGGTGGTGGGTGGTGGTGATTAGCTGCCTTCTTTCACTGCTAAATTAGGATATCCCTCGTGTAGCTTTGTACGAAATTCAAAAAACCAAATTAAATTTTGATAGATGGTCGTCCACATGATTTTTTTTACTGGGTAGATGGTTTATTTAGTTGCTAGGATACTCTAGCTGCTGTACTGCTTCAGCTAATAAGTCATCATAATTTATTTATCTATTTTTTTCTTTTACACACAATACAGAATTTATAAATCATAAGACAATGCTTTCCAGAACACGTTCACAATCAGAGGCTATCACAGGGGCCCGGCATAGCCAGGTGGTTAGAGAGCTCGACTCGCAATCTGCAGGTCGCGGGTTCGAATCCCCGTCACACCAAAAATGTTCGCCCTCTCAGCCGTGGGGGCGTTATAATGTGACGGTCAATCCCACTATTCGTTGGTAAAAGAGTAGCCCAAGAGTTGGCGGTGGGTGGTGATGACTAGCTACCTTCCCTCTAGTCTTACACTGTTAAATTAGGGACGGCTAGCGCAGATAGCCCTCGTGTAGCTTTGCGCGAAATTCAAAACAAACAAATAAACAAGCCATCACAGATGGAAAATTTCATATTATGTTATCTTTCTTTTTGTTTATATGCAAAATTCTTAATAAATCTATTCCAATGAAAACAGAGAATTGGTTGTTATTAGAAATTTTTGGGGCCAGTAGTTTAAAAAAATTTTGGTACCTTCGACAAACACAAACTTCAGCCTATTTTTTAATAAAACAGAAAACCTTCCAAATAGTAAGTCTGCAAATTTGCAATCTATTACAATTTTATTTGCACTATCGGTGATTCTCAGGTAGATTTATTCTCCAAATAGCCGTCCCTAATTTAGCAGTGAAAGCTAGTCAGCCCCACCCACTTTTAGGCTACTCTTTGACAACGTAACGCATTAACGCGAGCATACTCGGCGATTAGGATTTGAACCAAGATATTTACAGATTGCGAGTCGAGTGCCCTAACCACCAAATCATGCCAGGCACTAGGTTTATTTGCATAGACCAAAATACGAACATTGAATTAATAATTGATAATGTTTGTTAAAAAAAAGGAGACAAAATTGGTTTTTGCCAGGTTCGGTGCCAAAAAATAATTCTTTGAAACTTAATACTTTTTTTTTAATTAAGAGGTGAGTTATATTTCAGCACATAAAATATGAGAAATACAACGTTTACAAATAAACCATGCGCTTGTATTTGTTTGTAGTTACGCACAAAGCTACATGATGGTTATCTGTGTGTTGTGTTAACATCGAGTATCGTATCGAAAACCGATTTTTAGTTACCAGGGGCAGAAATAAAAGAAACTTGCACTTTGAGAGGCGCTATTGTAGAAGAAAAGCAGTTTTGATTAACACGAAGTCTCATGTGACCGTTTCGAATGGTTTCTGGAAATCGTGTCTTCATTCGTATATTGAAGTTCAAATTAACTAGCTGAAAACAATGATATACAATCATGACTTCTAACTGAATGGTCCATTTTGGACCTAACCCTTTAAAACCTTAAAACTCAAAAAATATATACTTTAGTTTTTTATATTGTTCATCTTCTTTCATTTCAAATATATAGGAACTGAAATTTTCTTCAAATGTTAACTTTATGCCGTGAAATCATTTTAGTATTTTAACAACCGGATAAAATCATTGAAACCGCTTGATTCGTATGTTATCAAAATTTGCTTAAATTTGTCCAATAATTTTGCTCTGTATTTCAGAATAGGCCTAAATATGGTTCTTATAGTTCTGAAATTGTTATTGAATTATTTTCACAAATTAAATCCAACTAGAAATATCAGATTCGGCTTTTATATCAAAATTGCAATTGATTTAAATATAAGAAAAGTTTCATTATTGCTGTGAAATAGAAATTACAACGGTCATTTTGCACTCAATGTCAATGCAAATGAGGTTTGGTTAAATAAAAAATCTGTAGATAATTCTGTTCTCTCAATTGTGGTTATATCATAATAAACTTATTGTAGATAATACCGTAGATTGGGTTACACACGTATAAAAATAGCAGCAACAACAAATACATTAACCGTGTAACTGAATGTCTGCTTATATTGTCCCTTATCTCAGTCCCTGGGTTATGTGGGTTTTGCCCTGAAGAAGAAAGGTCCACCTTTCGAAAGCGCTAGGGTTATAGGGTTTTTATTCATTTCTATCAAGACTTCTTGAACCTACGTGTTTTTCTTACATCATGAATGTATATTCTTGAGTTTTTTTATGGTTTTAAAGGGTTAGGCCCAAAATGGGCCAACTTGGGTCATTCAGGGCCATTTTATGTCGACAAAAATCTAGTTTGTTTGAAGAAATAGTTTACTAGACATAATAGAACATAAAACAAATATGTTCATGTTTTTATGAAAAAATCGAATGAATGAAACCCGAAAAAAATAAAACGTATGGATTTCTCAGACAGAAAAGGCCCAACTGAGGGTAGAGTATAAAATGGGCCACTCGGAATATTTGCGAGATTGCCAACAATGATTTTTGATATATGTTGGCACGTTGTACTAAAAATGCCAGACACTTTGCATATTTCTGGATTCTGCCTTCAGAGTATAAGAACTTATAGCACTTAGTACTTTTTGCCACTTCTCATAATTTGATTGTGTAACAGTTTTACACTTCATTGGCAAATTATCATTTTTCACTTATCTCACTTTGATCAGTGATAGACTCTTATTCTTCTTCGTCTTGAACTTCATCCTGCTCCCATCTATAATTTCTTCCAGCTTCTCTATGTATTTTAGATTGAGCTGAACGGTATTCCAATTTTATGTACCTTTGGGTTGGCGTGGAAACAAGGTAAAATAAACGGAGAACTACAGGTTTTTACAACTGTTTTTACTTTACTCTGTACTATATTCGTAGTGTATTTCATTTCAGTATATGAACTATCATATAAATTGTTGTAATTACGTTTATCTAATATACGAGGCCTGTGAGAAAAGTATCCGACCTTTGGCCGGGGAATAAAAACCGGCATACCTGGAGCGTTGGAAACCTAATCACCCTCAAAGTAGTCTCATTGGGACTCCACACACTTCTCCCAGCGGTGCCGCCATTGTTGGAAACATTCCGAGAAAGCCTCTTTCGAAATGGAGTTTATCTCGGCTGTCGTTGCAGCCATAAT
>NW_013666662.1:249041-253437 GCF_000517525.1 Limulus polyphemus | reverse complement strand
ATTATGGCTGCAACGACAGCCGAGATAAACTCCATTTCGAAAGAGGCTTTCTCGGAATGTTTCCAACAATGGCGGCACCGCTGGGGGAAGTGTGTGGAGGCCCAAGGAGACTACTTTGAGGGTGATTAGGTTTCCCACGCTCCAGGTATGCCAGTTTTTATTCCTCGGCCAAAGGTCGGATACTTTTCTCACAGGCCTCGTATTCTCCTTTATCTCTTTTAGAAATAATGCTTTTATTTTGTTTTTAAATTAGGCGAATTATACAAGTTACTTTTTGGTTTTTTAGTATCACAAGCTAGACATTATGCTACTGCTGTTCGAACAGTATCTTTTACAATATTGTCCTCAACTTTAAATTGTTTCAAACTTGTTTCAGTTAACACAATTAAACCTTCTTTCTGTTATCTATAGAAAAAAATCAAACCCAGATCACTAACTTTAATTTGTTCTGTGCAATATTTTTAGTATTTAGTATTTTTGTGTTATTGAGTAATCTAGTAATTTTAATCGAATTTCTTAATTGAATTATTCAGTTTTGTTTTCAAATTATTCTTATGTTTCAGTTTTGCCTTTTCCCATATCCAATAACTAGATGTTTCAAGCTTATCCCATAACAAGTTCTTTATATTACTAGTTAATTTTAAGAGTACATAGAATAGTTTGGTCTCACTTTTTGCAATTTCACTCCGTTTGTCCTTGATAATACTTTTAAACTCAGTTTATTTAATTATAAATTTTACCCTATTGTCTTTTAAATTACATTTTACTTTTATACTATTTGGTACAACATAGTTCTTCTTGCATTCGTTAAACAATATACTTGGTGAAGTTGTCTTCTGTGTAAGCTTCATTTGAAGCTTTGTACTGACAGTTACGGTTTGTGTTTTAGCGGAACACTTTGAAGAAGCTGTAAAGCGAAACGTTGATTGTCCAGTTGATTAAAGAAAAACAACAATTTGGTGTTATATGGTCGTTTATTTCTAGTATTAAAATATCGAACAGGTTGCTTTAAAATGTAAAGTACTAAAGACTACGCCCTCCAGTGGCACAGCGGTATATCTGCGAACTTACAAACTAGAAACCGCGTTTCGATACTCGTGGTGGTTAGAGCACAGATAGGCCTTTGTGTAGCCTTATGGTTAAACTACAAACAAACAAACTAAAGACAACAGTCATGGCACTTGAATATGCCTAGAGAACGTACGTTTTACGTAGTCCAAGCTTATAGCCTTAAGATGTTTCAAAACATTATTTACACTGTTGTAATTAAAGAGGAAGGTGTAATGGGGCAACATATAAATTAATTTTATTGAAATACTTTTGTAGATTGGGGTTGAAAGCTACACTACGATACAGTGTTTGCTTTTAGGCAGCTATAGGCCTGTGAGACAGTTAGAGTAATAATTAACATAGAATTGATTTTTCGTAGATTATAAAGACTACACTATTTCTGCTAAAAGTCCCGCTAAAAAATGCATAGATATTCTGTGTAGCTTGAAAATCTCAGTTGGTCAACTTTTATGTAAGTGCTGCAGTAATACATGAAATCAGTATCATTAAGGTGTTGCAAATAGGTCTAGTAAACGTTACAGACTCTAGACCTAGTAGATATTTTGTACAAGTTAATGATGGATATGGTACATCTAATAATTAATGCTAGAAAAGAAGATTTAACAATTAGGCCTAACGTTATCATGAACCACGATAGTGATTCATAATAGGGATTGCCCAGAATTTTCTCAAAAATTCTAATAGAACACACGGGCAAAAACCATCTCAAAAAGCCGACTTGTTCTTGAAACAACACTCAAGACCTTTTTCCTCAATGGCTAAGGCTGCTAAAATATTGATAATAGCAAAAAAAGTTGATTTTTGGATTGTTAAACAAAATTCAAAATTCATCCATTTCTTCTTCATATTATCATTATTGTTGTTTTACAAGCTTACAGAAAAGACGACTTTGAATTTTTTATTCAAACCTGGGCAAGCCTACTAAAATATTCCTGCTCAGGTCATAAAACTATTTTTATGTTTATTCTTGAAAGAGAAGGAGAGATTTTATCAGTTTTTTATCGCCACTGGTCAAGTTTTTCTTCAAAGCCATTCAAGCACTAAAGCCTACAGCAAAAACAGTTAGGTATACTGCACCAAAATTCATGCACAGCTACTAAACAAACTCCTGCGAAGATTGTCGGGCTATTTTTAAGTTGATTCCTGAAAGTCAAGATTTCAACACTCTAAAATTTTCTAAGTTCTTCTTCGCTACCGCCATAAGCTCTTCGAAACCATTCAAGCATTGCAGAAATCGGCTGGGTATTTTGCACCAAAACCTAAATAGATATACTAAATTAAACTCTACGAATGTCCATGACTTACTTAAAAAGTGGCTATGAATACACAGTATATGCGGTGTTGTTGTGAGCGACTTCCTTTGTATGGTTTTATATGGACTCCTTAAAGTTAGCAAAAAGAGATATCCAGTTAGACCAATTCTTTTTAGTGTAAATGACTATAATCAACCACTAGCAGGATTTTTTACCCTGTTTTGAAAGAATTTGTTTAGAATAAATATTCTATTTATGATAACTTTGAATTTGTCCATGAATTGAAACAGATACAGTTTAATAATCTTGATATTCATATATTAGCTCTAGAAGAAACCATTGTTATTTGTTCTAATCTTGTGTTTAAGGAGAATGAAATTATACAGGGTACAACTAAAGATGTTTAAAAATACTTTTACGTCAACGAAAAAATCCCATTTTATGGTTAACAGTAAAGTCTGTGAACGGATTGGTAGACCTTGCTCTTGACCTTGTTTATCCGTTTCTATGTTTTCATGAAAAAGTTTAATTTTCTAATGACAAAGAAATATTTCACGGACACTAATATCATAGGGATGACCAGTGTGAAGGTTACTAACATTAGAATCACGATTACCATAAGGACGACCACTGTTCAAAGTAGTAATCCAACATACTTTTTCTATTGTTTTTCTGCTTTCCAATTTAACTTGATTTCAATACCTAGGAGAATCAGAATGGTCAAGATGGTTGCAATGTTGAGCAATGATGCTTTTAAACTGGTAGTAAATGTTTGAATGTTTAAACGCTTAAGCGGTTTTTAGGGTTAATCCAACATTCTGATTGTTAAAAGGTTTATTTAGATTAAGTAGAGGGTGTTACGCATATTTGACTTTGTCAGTTTTGAAACAGCTTTTACAATGAAATCTTTGTTATTTTAATGGGCAATTTATGACATTAATATTCTTATACGTTTAAACTATCAAAAAAGTAAGAATCTAATAAAAAAAAACGTACAAATTAAAAACTACCACAAGTACTTTTGGTTCTAAATATACCAACAAAAGGAGCAACATTTTATGTTTACTTTGAAGCGTTTTACTTGGTGCTTTTTAAATAATAAAACGTTTTACCCGAAATTCGCTCTATCTGATGACAGAAAAAAAAGCTATTTCATTTTAAAATATTGAGCTTTAACTCATGGCCATCCTTAATTCATCAGTGATAGACTAGAAGGAAGGCAAAACTAACTCTTTAGCTATTCTTTTGCCAACGAATAGTGGGATTAGCCGTGACATTATAAAACCTTCATGGCTATGCCAAGCTGTAGTAATTGAAATTATCTTTATTTATTTATGCTTTCACGTTCTTTCCTACTCTCCCTCTTGCTCAGCAGACGATTTTATCTTTGGAAGGTATTATAAATATTTTCTTAACCTTGTAAATTAGCAAGCTAGCACTAAAATGACCTAAATTAGCTAAACTGTAATGTGTTACTCAGTTTAGAGGACGTTCTGTAGTACATGGTAGTAGCAAAGATTGAGAGGTTAAATTCTTAAACAGGAAAAGTAATTCTACCAAAACGTAATTTTTATTTTAAATACAATATATATGTTTAAAAAGTAGAACAAGAATGATTTAAATAAATCATTTTGACAAAACTTCCTTTATCCTATTTGTTTTGGACATACCATTATTCCTGATGTACGAAATAAATTGATTCTTCAAATTACGGTTAACGTACGAAATAAATAGATTCTTCAAATTACGGTTAACGTACGAAATAAATAGATTCTTCAAATTACGGTTAATATACGAAATAAATAGATTCTTCAAATTACGGTTAATATACGAAATAAATAGATTCTTCAAATTACGGTTAACGTACGAAATAAATAGATTCTTCAAATTACGGTTAACGTACGAAATAGATAGATTCTTCAAATTACAGTTAATATACGAAATAAATAGATTCTTCAAATTACAGTTAATGTACGAAATAAATAGATTCTTCGAATTACAGTTAATATACGAAATAAATAGATTCTTCAAATTACAGTTAATATACGAAATAAATAGATTCTTCAAATTAC
>NW_013666662.1:236025-248556 GCF_000517525.1 Limulus polyphemus | reverse complement strand
TTACAGTTAATATACGAAATAAATAGATTCTTCAAATTACGGTTAACGTACGAAATAAATAGATTCTTCGAATTACAGTTAATATCTGCTTGCCTAATAACTCAATATAATATTTTCCCACAGGACCAATAAGTAACATACGGGACTTTGTGGAAACGACTATAGTGCTGAAGAAGGACAAACATGAGCTTGGAATCAGTGTAGCTGGTGGGAATGATACTTATTTAGTAAGTACAATTCCTTTCAGACAGTGAAATATTGTGAACGACTATTTGATGTTATAATTTTCAATAATGAATATTAAGACTATTAACAATGATTTATTAATGTACATAACAGTAATGAAATATCATTGTGTTCGTACTTGAACACCACCTATCTCGCTGCAACAACGTTTATCAGATGAAAAACACTGATATCCATTGATGAGAAAACAAAAATACCATTGTTGGATTACTAGTATCACTAATAAGATTTTAATTAATACTTATAACATTACTAATTAAGCCTGACCATCATTTATAGGAATCGGTATGTGTGACTAAAGTCCATAAAGGTGGAGCAGCTTATAAAGATGGACGGCTCCAAGCCGGTGACCTTCTTCTAGCAGTGAGTTCTATTGTAATCTTACTTTGTTTAAGTTAACCGTTTCATGATAGTATCATCATTAACCCTGACTATGTACATTACAAAAAAAAAAAATATATTACAACAGTATGCATTTCTTGGAATACGTTAAGTTGTAAATACTGTATACGTTTGGATTTCCAGAAGGGCGGTAATAATAAGGGGGTTGAATAAAGACAGATATATAATATATATATATATAACACAATTTTTGTCTGGTTCAGTGCTTCTCAGCCGTAACTTGTAGACGACCGCCGCGTCCGGACTTTGGTCGTCGCGACCGCGCCCCCCCCACTTTTCCTACAAGGATGAAAAAACATGTTGAATGTTTCATAGCGTAGTCTGTCGTAGTTCATAACAAAGTGGAAACCTGCTCGCGAACCACCCCCTTGGGGTCGCGACCCACCGTTTAAGAAACACTGGTCTAGTTTAATACAATATACATATATGTATGTAAGGTGATTTTTGTGATTTTTTTATTATTCTTTAATCCCTTCGACGAATTATGGTTATTTTTATTAATTTAAAAATATCTAGGTTAAACATAAACTACCAATGTCTAGCCGAAGCTCACAACGTCCACAGCTGGTATTACATAACGTAAAATTGCGAAAATGGGATAAAAGTGAAGAACAGAAAGGAACGTTTATGTTAAAAAACAAAAAAATGTGTTTGTGTTTTTATATGTATACGTGTATCTATATGTGTGTGTATATATTTATATATATCTTTGTATCAGCTGGCTGACACTTCTATAGAATTATTAATAGTCCTGAATCGTATGAGAAAACGTATTGTTTACTTAGGTTGCTGATTAGGAATTACTTTTTCATAAGCAAAGATGTTAAGGAAACTCGATAAAAAACATATTTATTTTAATAATAGTTCTGTGCCTTCTTTGTTTGACAGGTGAATGAAATCCCCCTATGGGGTCTTCCAGCTGCTGAAGCTCTTCGTTCTTTGAGAGAAGCGCCATCTTTAGTAAGATTGTTGGTTCTCAGGGAAAACCCACAAAAACTTTTCACCACAAATAAAAGTAGGTTAGAGGAACAAATTTATTAATCACACGTAACAATTGTCATGGCAAACGATGTAAATTAATTTAGGCGAGAAGAACCGGTTCTGGCAATGGCAAACAATGCTTTTTTAAGTCGAAATTCTAACCGAACAGTATTGTATCATCCAATTTTCTTAAAGGAAAGTATTTAAAATGGGTAATAAGTTTGACGTATATAGTATGCCCCTTTTTATAAAAGTGTATAACTGTTTTAATACGAAAAGAAAAACGACAACAAACAAACAAAAACAAATTGGAATACTATATGTCAGTGATAGGCATACATATTTCTACGAAGAAAAAAGTATTTCTAAGCTCAAGCTAGGCTTTTGCTGTACTTTAAAACATTGGTTAACTTTTTTTCTCTTCGTATTTTTCGAACGCAGCAAGCCTATCTGTATAGAATGTTGCTTTTGCTCCTTTTAGTGCAAAGCTACACAATGGGATACCTGCAACCTGTCCACCGTGCGGAATCGAATCTCAGATTTTAGCGTAAACTTACCACTGACCCACCAGAAGACTCGGAATGTTGAAGGAATGCTATAAGATCTGACAACTGGGATTGAGACGGTCCCCAGGTTAAGAGAAGGACGGTTGCTATTGAAATAGTCCTATTTAGCTCAGCGGTAAGTCTGAGTGCTGACAACGCTAAAAATAGGATTTCGATACCCGCGGTGGGCACAGCACAGAGAGCTAATTGAGTAGCTTTGTGCTTAACAACATACAAGCAAACAAAAATAAGTAAAGTTATGTAAAAAAAAACGTTTATAAGGTTAGTAGTTTGGAACGTTGCGATATTTCTTACATATCTATTTTTACCGAATACCATTTATTATGACAAAACGATGTCAGGCTTTTTTCCTTGTTGTTCATATTTTTTTTAAGGACGAAAAACTTATTCCATTCTAAAATTGCCTTGACTTGGCTCGATATTCATTCACTGACAAAGTTGTCTAAAGTTTAAGATCCCAGTGCTAAAGTGCATTATTACCAAATATGAATCATATTTTGAGACAAGGCCCTACAATGTGAAACACCAGTCAACGTTTGAATTTTACAGTAAGAATACGTACATTCTTTACAATAAAAATGCATATAACATTCTTGACAGAACTATTATTTTATAACTTGTCGACCAAGGTTCGAGTCCTACAATGCGCACTGTTTTTTGTAAGATCATTATTGTTTTAATTTCATCACCTCTGAAAAATAAGTCGTAAAATATTAAAGCAACGTTCTACTCCTATATTTATTTTATGCATTTCAGTTAGTTCCGTTAAAAGTGTCATCACTATATATACTTTTTAAATAAATAAAACAGCAAGGAAGAGAAGACATTATGATTCATTTTCTAATATTTGTGTGGTCGCTTACATACAGGTTCAAGCTGATGTAACAACTTTTGATATAGAATGCTAACAGGAGATGCTTGGGCGTTGGAGATGAAATGTGCATACATAATAAAACCATGCTTATCGTGTAATCAGAACCTTACTTGTTATGTAATCAAAATCCTGTTTGTTGTGTAATTGGAACCCTGTTTTTTGTGTAATTAAAACCCTGTTTGTTGAGTAATTGGAACCTTTTTGTTGTGTAATAAAAATTCTACTTGTTGTATGATCAGAACTCTTTTTGTTGTGTAATCAGAACTCTGTTTGTTGTGTAAAGGGTTTTAATTACACAAAAAACAGGGTTCTGATCACACAACAAACATGTTTCTGGGTTTGTTGTGTAATAAAAATTCTACTTGTTGTATGATCAGAACTCTGTTTGTTGTGTAATCATAATCAGAACCCTTTTTGTTGTGTAATCAGAACCCTGCTTTTTTGTGTAATCAAAATCCAACTCATTACGTGCTCAAAATAATGTTTATGTAATTAAAATCATGTTTGTTACGTAATCAGAACCCTGTTTGTTGTGTAATCAAAGTCCTAATAGTTCTGTAAAAAACATTTTTGTCGTGTTATGAAAATCCTACTTGTTGTTTAATCAAAATACTTTGTGTTTTATAAATAATTTATTAAAATTATATTCTGTAGGATCATGTTAATGTCTGTTTAAGATGAAATTGTGACACAACTAATTCCAAAATTCTCTTGTCTAGGCATAACCAAATTCATTACAGAGGAGCTCCGAAAGTCCAGTGTCACCGAAAGGTTAGGTCTTAGCATGATGCAGCGAGCGTGAGTAACAGACAACTCTTATCCTTACATTTTGAAGTATTATTACAAAGAGTTATCCTTAAATCAAGTTCGAACCAACGTTCGTACATTTTCCGTTTAACCGTTACCTTTCTATGTTAAAAACATTTCAGCTTTTTAATAAATGAACTGTGCCTCTATATTCATTAAATGTAAACAAGTCCTAAAGCTAAGCAATTGATGCCAAGATAAGAAGTTCAAAAAATGGCTGCTCGAAATGCACAATTTATCCATGAGTACATATCTGAAATTCAATAATAAAGTTTGTTACGGTTTTTACCACGAGGGGAGCTACATTTCGGTTATCCATAAATACCTATTTGTCACACTTCAAGTTTCTTTGAATCTTAGTACATTGTGTAACTTGGGGAGTCCAGACCGTTTATCGGTGGGGTTGAGCTTCTGATCACGAGAGAGCTAAGATCGTTTGCTATCATAGTTGAGATTATGATCACCAGGATGTGGCAAGGATAAATAATAATAATAATATCCTTCCATACTGTCATGTCTGGCAACATGTTTTTGTATAAAGAATATTTACAAAATATTTAAGAGTTTTGGAAAGCTTCCATTTAATTTGTTATGTGTATTTGGTAAAACTAATCAAATATAGAAATGATAAGAACATAGATTCCCAGATTTTGAGGTAGTTTAGTTAAGCTTTAATAGACACACATACTAGCTTTTCTAGAATAATTGTATTTTTTAGTTAAAGATTACTATTGATAAAACACATACGTAGTCATACTTCATAAAATAAGTAATTAAAACTTTAAACTTGACTTCTTGTATTAGAAAATCCACTACTCGAACATGAAAGACGCTTTATTGTAAATAAGAACGTCGTATTGATAACACAGGCCAGCGATGGTTTTATTGTCTTGGAAATTTTATACATATTCTACAGTAATTTCTGTACGCAGAATCCGAAAATTATATCCATTTTTCTCCATCACGTACAGATTTTTCACAAAACGTCATAACGCAATAAATAAAAGAATGACCACAACACGTAGTTTTGAGACTAAAATACGTAGATTTCACAAAAAAAAAAAAATCAGGATGAATGAGGATACGTATTCGTTTGACATCAATGTTCTTCTCTTTTCTTCACGCCCCCAAGTGGCACAGCGGTATATCTGCGGACTTACAACGCTAGAAACCGGATTTCGATACCCGTGGTGGGTAGAGCACAGATAACCCATTGTGTAGCTTTGTGCATAACAAACTTTTCTTCGTTTTTTTTGTATTTTTGTTAACAAACAAAATAATAAAAAATCTTCATTGTGGCAAACGAAATAATAATTTGATCTAAGTAAGAGTATTTTTCTTCCCGATTTGTAAATATTCTTACAAAAAAAAAGGAATATTATTTTCGAAATCTGCGAAGCTGAATTATGTAAAATCCGTTATTAAAACCAAAACAACTTTTATGAAGTTTAAATTCGCAGGCCTGTGTTATTTGTTTTACTGATTTTATCAGGCTTAAAAATAAATAAATACAATCAGAAGTTATTACATATTCTCCTATTATCGAATTCTTCTTTTAAGGAGTTCGTCGAGAAATAGGTTGATAGAAAAAATGACAATTGATATTTTGATGCCATTAAATCACACTTAAAATAGTGAATCTTTGTTTTATCATGGATAGCTAGAGAAATTAGTTTAATAATTGTATTTTTATCCGTCAAAATATCTTAAAAGTTTCAAACACATTTCCTTGAAATATTATAATATAAAACTGAATATAACAGACTGAATAATGAACTCAAATTTCTGATTGTTCGTACAAGTAAAATGGTTTTAATAAAAGTAAGAGGATATCGTTTGTGTAAACTTGTATATGTGTGACAGTGAACACCGACATACAATAGTAGTGCATCTTTTGAAGTGAGGCAAACATGTTCACCAGGTGACTGTTAATTCGTATGTTTGTGTTTTTCAGAAATGGCCAAGGGGTTTTTATTACATATGTGGTAGGTAATAGCACGTTTTCGTAATATTTTACTCGATTTTCTAATTAGGTTGAATATAAGTTTTCAAATTTAATTTTTGGTCTTTTTTTTTCTAATTCTTTAGGAAAATCATACACACGTAGATGAAGAATTGTGTCATCTATTCTTTGGGATTTAGTTTTAGAAGATCATACTTCATCGGAATGCACTATTGGCAGCAATTCTTACTTTTTTTTTATTAAGAATGTTGTTTTGGGGAACAAAGTTTTTATGACCAGTCAGATATTGTTTGTTTGTTTTTGAATTTCGCGCAAAGCTACACGAGGGCTATCCGTCCCTAATTTAGCAGTGTAAGACTAGAGAGGGAAGGCAACTAGTCATCACCACCCACCGCCAACTCTTGGGCTACTCTTTTACCAACGAATAGTGGGATTGACCGTCACATTATAATGTAGTTGTTTTTTTTATGCGATAGAATATTTCGTCGCTAACAGCAAATGAAGAAACGATGTATTCTAATCTTTATAAGTAATAACGGTATACTTAGTTAGCTATTCTCGTTACCAGTTTGACTATTTAGTTTCGCTCTAAGTAGGTAGCTTGCTCTGATTTGAAGTTAATATTATTTAACAAACGCCGAAACGAAACGGTTTTTTCTGGTTGTAAAACAAGGAAAGATGACTATCACTGGGTTAGATAGTCATTTGATTTTTAGTTCTGACTAATGAATTCAGCACCATATATAAGAGGGGAAAAAATTACACAAAGAACGGGTTTCTTACAGCAGCCTGGAAGTATCGCAGCACGTCACGGTCGCAGAATTCTCCAAGGAGACCAAATTTTGGAAATTAACGGACACAACGTCAGAGAAAGTAACCAAAAAAATGTGGCAGACATTCTAAAGGTATGAAAGGTTTCTCAGAATGAACTGTGTTTAATTGTTCGAATAAACTAATCATCAGAGTACATTTTCTTGCAATCTACTAAACGGATTAGTTAATTGCCGTAGTGCATATTGGTGTATAAAAGATATTTTAACACTAGAAATAAACGACCTTATAACACCAAATTTGTTATTTTTCTTGAATTAGACACGCAACGTTTCGCTTTGCAGCTTCTTCAGGAACGTTCCACTAAACACACCATAACTGACCGTACAAAGTTTATTTTTAAGCTTTCTACTGTCAGTTACGGTTTGTATTTTAGATGAGTGTATAATTAAAGAAAATAACAAACTGGGTGTTGTAAGGTCGTTTATTTCTAGCGTTAAAATCTACTAAACTGAGTTTTTATCAAGTTAAATTGCAGTTTGTGTTGTTTATATTCGAAGCTCATCCTGAGATAAAAGAATCTGAAATTCGTAATTTATGTTTCTCAAGGAAATGACAAAATATTTGTTTTTTAAAGAATTATTAATATTCAATTGAAAATATACTAATATCTCTTTGTATTTGGATTTATATGCTAATTTATCTTACGAACTAAGATAAAAATATTCAGCAAAACGCTTAAGGATCCGTATTATTACGTGTATACTAATACGCTAATAGTTACGTACAACCATATTTATCAAGTTTCATAAATTATTATTATTATTACTATATTTATGAAGTTCTTTATTTTAAAATTGTAATACATTAATTATTACAATGTTTATCAAGTTCATAAATTATTATTACTATATTTATGAAGTTCTTTATTTTAACATTGTAATACGTTAATTATTACAATGTTTATCAAGTTCATAAATTATTATTATTACTATATTTATGAAGTTCTTTATTTTAAAATTGCAATACATTAATTATTACAATGTTAACAAGTTAATATATGTTAATACGACACTACCTTAATTACTATCATGTTATCAAGTTAATATATGTTAATACGACACTACCTTAATTACTACCATGTTCATCTACGTCCAGAACACTGACGGAGCCATTGTTCTCCTGCTTGGACGAGTGCCCTCACTAACGGGAACCATTCAAGAATGGGCCCGCACTAAACTTCGAAACCGCACTTCCACGTGGTCAGCTTACTCGGATGCTACGAAAGAAAAACTTCAAGCTCAGCGACCAAGGTTATAGAGAATAATTAGAATTATTACCACTGAAATATCAAATCTTTTGTAAGTCAATAAGGACTGGGAAAAGGTAACATGATTTAACGCAGAACAATTACGTTATACACGTTCTATATGGAATCTATTACAGCAGCTGTCTGCTATCGATCATGTTCATTATAATATCTCGTTAATACTAAAATCCCATACAGGACAATAACTTAACTTCTCCCTTGCTTATACTCGTGCACCTAGTGTCACAGCGGGATGTCTGCAGACTTACAACGCAAGAAACCGAGGTTCGATACCCATTATGTAGCTTTGTGCTTAATTACAAACTTTCACTCGTGCGTTCTTAGAATTATAAAATTATTTGGCGTAAATAAAAAGTCTACGACATATCATACGCATATTTGGGGAGTCAGTGACAGAACATTGGTACAGATCTCCGAATAGGCGGCCAGTGTGTTTTTATGTAAGGTTTTTAATATTTGTTTCGTATCTTCCAACAGTTTTTTTTTGTTGAACGTGCGCTTATGTAAAAACACCAACTCGTAAAAAATCCTTATGTCGTGTATTTGTAAGACGTGTTTTTTTTAAATAAATAATTATTGTACTTCATTTTTCTTTTTAGCTGAATTTAAAATAATAATTTTTAAGAAGAGCAAGCTACTATTTTTGCGGAAATATTAAGATGTAATTAGTCGAATAATTGGAAAAAATTAATGGTTTTTATAAAATGGTTAAAAAAAAACACGAAAATTTTCAAAAATTGTATTTTCTTAAAATCATGGGTATCAGTAACCACCATAAACAATGGTGAAATTCTTGTTGAGTTTAACTCAAAGATAATCAGTTTCTTTTGTTTGAATTCAAATTACAAGTGAGTAATTTGGAAGAAGTATTTCCCGAGCCAATGGGCTAGGTATTGAGAAAGGCCAGTAAACGCCATTTCTCGACCAAAGGGGGCCATTAGTGTATGTATGTAAGGCATTCTCGGTGCTGTTCTTAAAGGCGAAGAGAAACAACAGTTTCTGAGCGCCCCTGATTGTGTTTCAGGCCTCTTCAAGGCTTGAAAGATTTAAGATCAAGAAATAGGTAAGACAGGTTCTTAAGGGCCAGAAAACCGCTGTGCGGATATATATGAGATAATATATTGATTTAAAGCGTTTTTCAGACATAAATGACCAAGCGTGATTTGTCTTATTCTTTTAATTCGGAAAGTTTTTTTTTTCGACTTAGCAGATTTGGAATTTTCATCCTGAATGGCATCTTATAGCCACATGGGTTTAAATTTAATAGCCAGATCAGAGACCCCCCCCCCTGGGATTATGGTATAGTATTCTCTAGTTTGAACTACTCGCCAGAGGAGAGGGGGAGGCAGCAAACCAAATAATATCCGCTGCTAAAAGGTTTTTTACACGGCTCTTTGAATCGATAACGGAATTTACTGTCACTTTTATGATGTACCCACAGCTTAAAGTGTAGTGTGTGTGTTTAGCAGCATCGTCTCGAGTCCCCAGACCCTCCGACTGTAGCCCGACACGCTAACACTGGGGCCACGCTTGGGCTTAATAGTACTTAACATTACCAATAGGTGTCATATTATAAGATGATGCAGTACACTTTCTGCTCTATACATCAATTCGTATATCTAGTCAAAGCTTTAACTTTAAGGATGGGTATGACTATATCAATTCTACTATGTTATAAATACTAAAAAGGTGTGGTGTGTACACCTTTTACAAGCCGGCGAAGAATGATTACTATTATACTTGTCATAAGACATTAGGCTTAGACCTATTGCATTTTAAACACTACAATCTTAATCTAGTCTCGTAGGGTTTTTCAATAATTAAAAGAGTGTATAATGATAGTATTCAAGCCACACTATGTTTGTCACATCCATTGCCAACATTGATACAAATTTACACTTAGATGGTGGCTTATCACTGGAATTAACATAGAGGTGCAGCTTCACAAACTGGAGGTTAATACCACAAAAATATAAGGGTTTTTTTGAGGGAAGTTTGTTTCTTCATATATTTCCATTGTTTTGGTATTGAAATTAACCATAGCATATAAAGTAAATTTTCTTTTCAGCAGCTTCAGTTTGTAATTGTATCTTGCTTGTATGATGATCGTAAAAACAAAACTGTAGCCTAAATGTGCCTTTTTTGTGGGAATATAGTGAATAAACTTTCTTTCTTGACTTCATAATTGACAGTTCAACTAAATCCATGCTTGACCCAACAAGAATATTGTATTACAACATAGGTTTTCGATCTGCTTTTTGATTTTTTCCTTTTTTTCCGGGATATAAAGCAGGAGAATTAGAAGCTCTTTTGGTGGTGGTGTTTTTTTGTTTTTTTTTGTCAGATGCTTATTTATTTTTCGCTGAAAACGCCACCAGAGATTTATTTCGAAGACCTAGTTGCATTGGGAAGTTTCTTCAAAGCTTGCCGAGAACTTTTTCATAAAGGCGATCAATGTTATTCACGAGCATGGACGATAAATATCAGGGCCGGATTAAGCTAGTGTGGGGCCTGTAGCATATGTTATAAAGGGGCCCTAAATTAAAAAAATACACAAATATTGAAACATAAATTTTTTTACTTGCATAGTAAAGTAAAGTAATTAATTTTTTCATTTGCTATACAGCCAGATAATACGAAAAATATGTCTGACATTTCATTGATAGTATTACTTACATGTAGGTACCAATTTCAAATGTCAATAGTAACAAAACTACAATTTAAAAGTTACATTTTCTAGATTTAGCATGAGAAAATTTGTTGATGATACTGGAAATGTCTATTTCACGCAGAAGTTCATGTTTAATGCTCATTAGTGATATTGTTCAATCTGTTTTGACCCATTGTGCTCCGTAGTTAATTTTTAATCCTTTTCAGTTTTGAAAATGAACGTTCTCCACTGCAGTTGGTAACCATGAGTGACAAATAGATGCGCAAGGCAATTTTTTACATTTGGAAAACAATACTCCAAAGAATTGTCAGTTACCAAACGGTAAAACTGTAATTCTACAAGGTCTTGTTTGGCGCCAATATGAGAAGCAAGATCAGTTTTAAGCAGTTCAGCATACTGCACAAATTCTTCACCAAGACTTTCTTCCAGATCTTCCGGATATGCTTTGATAAGATTTGATGACCTCTTTACAATCTCTTCAGGTGTAAACGACTGTAACTGACGAAGGAATCCAAATACACCATTCAACTTTTGATAAGCTTTCTGGCGTTTTGACACGGTTATCAATGGCAAGAAATGTTCGGCTTTTAAACTTATGAGAAGGCGTTTGGGATTCAACAAGTGGATCAAGAGTGCTGGAACCACTGAAATCATCATACTCGCGATTTCGCTTGTGTTCTCTTCGAGTTTGTTGTTGATAATCTTCACACTCAATCAGATCCTTGGTTGTTTTTTTTTGCTCAATGTCTGGAAAGGTAGACCGCATAGCTTGAATATATCCATGCAAGGATTCATAGAGTGCACAAGCTGTGTTCAAGTCTTGGCCAGAAGATTACAAAGAAGCACTGGTCATTTGAAAACGCTGTAATACTTGATCCCACAATATGACCATTATTCCTGTTTCCAACTTCATCATGGTTGAAAGTAGTCCACGAGCCTGTTGTCGACACTCTGCCTTCTGATCATTGTTAGTTGAAACGTCATCCAAGACTTGTTTTATTGCAGGAAAGCTGTTTAAAAGTGCTTTTGTTGCATCTGCACGAGCTGACCACCTGGTATCTGACATTCTTTTCACAATGGCAAATGAGCACCACCATCAGATAATGCAGCAGAAAGAAGATCCCATCGATAGGTAGAAGCAGAGAAAAATGTATACAGGCTTCCTACAAATTCAAAGAAAATTAATGCTTCTTGACAACAACATTCAGCAGCACATTTTCCAAACAAATTTAGTGAATGTGCAAAACATGGAATGTAATCCGCAAACTCATTCAGCTCTTTACTTCGTGCTTGTAAGCCACTATACTTGCCACTCATGTTGCTGGCATTGTCATAACTTTAAGCGAGCTGTTCAGCACTATGACCTTCCATGTCCAAAAACTTCACAAATCTTTCAACTGGTCCAGACGACAAAACATAGCGCACAGTCAAAGTCAGCTGCTCCACATTAGATATATCTGGAGTAGAATACAATGAAACAGAATAATACTTGTATTGTTTTCACTTCACAGATAATGTGATCCAGTATGCTGGATTCAATCAGATTGAATTCCTCACATGTTGTTTTAGATAGGTATGATTTATGTGCCCTTCCTTTGTTTGCATGAGTATTTATATGCTCTGCCAGAAAATGCCAAACTTGGCCAGTAATTCTAACAACCCCAAGTAATTTCCGTTATGAGGAGAGCCAACAGTTTCATCCCTACCGCGAAATGAAAGGCCTCTTTCTGCTAAAACTTTACAACTTCAATTATTCGCTCTAGAAGTGTGCGTCAATACTTTTATTCAGTCTCCATTTCTTTTACAAGTTGGGAATCGACACCTAAACCTTTGTTTTTGTGCATCAACAGTGAAATTAAAGCTTGTCTATGTGAGGAACTTTCTTCATGTCGACGTAATAGATTGCTTGCATTTTTCCAG
>NW_013666662.1:228099-235191 GCF_000517525.1 Limulus polyphemus | reverse complement strand
ATTTCCTTTATCTGACACTCTCAGCATCTGTGTTAATATAATCAATTCCTTTGTCTAATGCTCTCGGCATCTGTGTTAACATACTCATTTCCTTTATCTGACACTCTCAGCATCTGTGTTAATATAATCATTTCCTTTATCTGATGCTCTCGGCATCTGTGTTAACATACTCATTTCCTTTATCTGACACTCTCAGCATCTGTGTTAATATAATCATTTCCTTTATCTGATGCTCTCGGCATCTGTGTTAACATACTCATTTCCTTTATCTGATGCTCTCGGCATCTGTATTAATATAATCATTTCCTTTATCTGAGTTAATACAGATGCCGAGAGCAAATACTCATTTCCTTTATCTGATGCTCTTGGCATCTGTGTTAACATACTCATTTCCTTTATCTGATGCTCTCGGCATCTGTGTTAACATACTCATTTCCATTATCTGACACTCTCAGCATCTGTGTTAATATAATCATTTTCTGTATCTGACGCTCTCGGCATCTGTGTTAACAAGTATATATTCTTTCTCTGGTCACGAGTTTTTTTAATGGAACTTTTTACAAAGTGTTAACCATAAAAAAAGGTAAGGTATCACCAAGAGAAAATTATAATATTAAGATAAACGTTTCTTAAAATTGATTCGACGATTTTGTACCCGGAACAAGGATACTGTACGGTAGCATTGATTTCATGAACATGACACCAGGAGCTTTGAAAATTATCTACTCACTGCACATCTGCCCCCTATAGCAAGTATGAGAGCTTATAACACTAAAAACCATTTAGCTATGCGTTTAACCGCACATACAAGCGTTGGATCTCTCTTATAGTGCAAATACGTTATTTGATTAAAATTTTCAGTCACACATTGTATTAATTATATACTAGCATTTGTTTAAGAAGTTTCATTAATTTGCTACTAGGGAGTGCTAAATGAAATAATATATATAATACTATTATATATATATTGCTGACTTGATCACAGAAACTATGAAGTTTTGCATTTGGATGCAAATTTGTTAAAGACTGAACTGTACATCAAAGCATACACAAACACTCATACGATAACATCAACGTGCGTTTCTATTTGTATACATACTATACGTTAACGGTCTACCTAAATATACATTCACACACAGTATGTGTCAAAAATGGGAAAAAATTAACTGAATAATTAAATAAAACTTGAAATGAACATGTCTACGTAATTAGATAACACTTATGAATATATTTACATTAAATATTCAGTTCTCCGTTAACAGTGCTTTCAGTCAGAAACCCAATAACTTCTCAAGGTTTTCGGCCTGCTTCGTAGATTTGGTCTAGGCCTAAATCATATTATTAAGCATTGATATAAGATTAGTCACTGTTAGTTTATGAATGTGTATAATTTAAACTCAGCATGTAAATATAGAGACATATATACAAATAACGTTACTCGCACTAAACAAATTTGGTAATATAGACATAAGAGTTGTTGATAAACTTCAGAGCTTGTCGGTGATGTCTCTCTTACTTTAAGTAGTTAACGTTTCCCGTATTACACATTTTGTCAATATAATATTTGAAAGCGCGGGAAATGAAACTGTATATTATAAACATCCAAGTTTGTCTACTGGTATATTTGAAAAGCTTAAGAAAGGACAGTAAAAATAGTAACTTTTTTTTTTACAAAATATACAATTGGGCTTGGTGAAGCAAATACAATAACCAAGAATATACATGAAACCCAATCTATCATTACATTCACATCTTGTCTGTTATAATGGTTTCGAAGGATACTACTCTTCATCAGCAAACAAGCCGTTTAAGATAATAAAATACATGTTAATAATTCTAAATAATAAAAAGAAAGCATTAATGTTTCTTTATATCTAAATAACTTTCAAAACACATTTCTCAAGACAACAAACATTGCCAGACATGTAAGATGCACTCCACTACTATAAGAAGTCTACTCTTATCTTTGTCCAAGGTTACTGATGAGGGGTGAAAGTCCCCGAAACCGGTGTAACTCAGCAACAAGTAGTGAATCGAACTCTAGATTAACAGCGTTGATGCTAGATGTTCTTCGAAATCTATATAAATACAGGTTCGTTGTGGTCAGTGAAGGACAAGAAAAATACTATACATATAATATTAAGCAACTATATGATCTGATGAAATATGATGTCATTGTTTGTTTATTTAATATTTTCGTAAGAATGGTTTGTTTGTTTATTTGTTGTTAAACACAAAGTTATACAATGGGCTATCTGTGCTGTGCCCACTACGAGTATCGAAACTTGGCTTTTAGGGTTATAAACCTTACGATTTACCGCTGAACCACTGGAAGATGGAGGCTCGTAAGAATGGAGATCAATTAAAGTGATGACCAATATCCGTAATGTGCATTTCAACTATTTGTTTAAATGAGGATCTTATTAGTGGAAAAGTTGGCTATGCTAGTTTCTCTAACATAAGCCTAACAATGTCAGTAAAATCAGTGTTTTTTTAATACTTTTCGACATTTCAGGCCGATTTTAACCTGCGTTATATTTTATCTCTTGTGTAGCTGCTGTCATATCCTATTTACATGAAAGAGTTTTGAATTAGACGTTGACTCCTGCTACAAAATAATATAATAATGAAAAGTTTTTATTCTAGCCTTCCCGTGGGCCATCAACACACCACCGCGGGCTTTCCAAGCTATCCCCCCTCTGCGAGCCCGTCTCGAGAGGTTAGTCCCAGTGCCAGCTCCCGACGGTTAAGGCTCAGCATAGTTACAGAGAACAAACATGGTCTAGTAGGTGTAAACTGCTTAAATAGAAGAAATAATGACGACATGGACTTCCACGAACCCGAAGACCTAGTTGACAATGGCGCAGACCACCCACTTCTTCCTAGTATAAAAATCACCAGCTTTTAAACTAGTGAGTTTACTGCCAAAACTATTTCTAGTTCCACTAGAGTGGCCAGTTAAAAAAGTGTCGGAATATGAAGAGTTTCTAGTGTTATCCCAAACTGTCGCATACAGACATCAGAATAGAAATCATTTATTGGCTATGGATGAAATAATATGGTTGTTTAACTAGAAGAAATGTTTATTTAATTGAATCCACTTCAATAGCTAATAGATGTTAACTGTTTTATTCTTTGGTCAGATTATTACTTAGATTGACATTATGATTACTGTTAAAAATGAAATATATATCTTACTTAAAATTAGATTAGTCAAGTCACTGCTTTATTTCTAAGTCTAATTTTTAGGGGTGAAATTCTATCGATTTTTACTAGAACTCTCTACCGACTTTTTTTTTGGGGGGGGGGGATATTAGAAGTAATTAGCGCTTTATTTATTTATTGTATTTTTATTACAGGAAATCGGTACTGAGTCCCATTATTTTATTATTTTATGGCCGTCAATTTGAATAGTTCATCAAGAGATGCCTTTAATTCGAATCACATTTTATATTCCAGGTCCTGACAAAGGTACCTGTACCTCTTTAAGGATAATTTTACCTCTGACTCTGAGTATTAACTATTCCAACTGATATGCCTTGAGGCAGTGACTTTTGTGCTGCGAGCCTTTCTCAAATACAGGGAGTCGAGTCCAAGAACTGTTCAACTGACTTGAAAATGTCTCGTGTGATTTGTCTGCTACAACTGCTGATGTCACCAAAATATTCCAAAACTAGCGGGAAATCTGCAGTGGCAAAGCCTTTGAAGCTTGCGTTCTGTCACACTGTTAAATCCTGCTTCTTCACCTACCTCCTCGCAAAGTTACAGATTTACAGGTTTAACCAAGCTCGTGGTGCATATCGCTTGAAAACCTAATAAATAATTTATGGCACCATGTACTATACCACGTTTTATGTCTCAAGATTTAAAATTGGAGTTAGTGTTCTCTGAAACATTTCTTGGGTGACTTACACCTTTTAAGTTAATGAAAATAGTAGAGTTAACCTTTGATTTGCATGATTTGTGTACCTGTAACGTAATTCCAGTGATTTTTAGGCGATTATGTATTATAATTCAAAATAACTCTACTGTGATTATGTACATCCTTATGATAAATGAAAGGTTAGTGTTCTCTTAAACATTTAGTGCTTTACATGTTTGTTTGTTGTTGTTCTTATTGACTATAGTGCAGTTATGTCTGTCGTTGTTTAATGAGTATAAAGTTATGTTTGTTGTTATTATTGAGTATAATGGACTTTTTTGTTTGTCGTTCTTAATGAGCATAGTTGAGTTAAGTTTTTTTGCTGTTAATGAACATAAAGGAGTTATGTTTGTTGTTATTAATGCTTGTACTGGAGTTATCTTTTATAATGGTAACTAAGTTACCCGTGAACTGTGCGCAACACTATAGCTGCTCACTGAAATACATACTTAATTACCTTTATTGTTTTATGTACGTGAATTAATTACTTTGTTGTTTTATGTACTTGAATTAATTACTTTGTTGTTTTATGTACTTGAATTAATTACTTTGTTGTTTTATGTACTTGAATTAATTACTTTGTTGTTTTATGTACTTGAATTAATTACCCTTGTTGTTCTGTATACGATAATTGCTCTGGTTGTTTTGTGTACTTTATTTACCCTTGTTGTTATTTATACTTTAATTAATTACCCTTGTTTTTTTTGTGTACTTTACCTACCCTTGTTTTTCTGTATACTTTACTTACCCTTGTTCTTCTGTATACTTTAATTACACTTGTTTTGTATACTTGAATTACCCTTGTTATTTTGCATACTTTAATTAACTTTGATGTTTCGTATACTTTAATTACCCTTGTTGTTTTGTGTACTTTAATTCCCCTTGTTGTTTTGTGTACTTTAATTACCTTGTTGTTTTGTATACTTTAAGTACCCTTATTATTTTGTATACTTTAATTATCCTTACTATTTTGCATACTTTAATTAACTTTGATGTTTTGTATACTATAATTATACTTGTTCTGTTTACTTTAATTACCCATGTTATTTTGTATACTTTAATTAGCTTTGATGTTTTCTATGCTTTATTTGCACTTGTTTTGTTTACTTTAGTTACCTTGTTGTTCTGAGTACTTTAATTACACTTGTTTTGTTTACTTTAATTACCCTTATTATTTTATTATCTTTATTATTTTGTATACTTTAATTACCATTGTTTTTTGTGCACTTTAATTAAGTCTGACGTTTTGTATACTTTAATTAACTTTGATGTTTTGTATACTTTAATTACGCTTGTTTCGTATACTTTAATTACCCTTATTATTTTGTATACTTTAATTATCCTTACTATTTTGTATACTTTAATTATCCTTACTATTTTGTATAGTTTAGTTACTCTTATTGTTTTGTTTACTTTAATTACACTTGCAAATTTTTCGTTCTACTTACACAATTTTATATTAAGGAGTCGTTTCATCTACGTTATTTCTGTACTATTATTTACCGTTAGGTTTCTGATTAATACCGTGTTTTTTATTAGATGACGATATTTACCCATTTGGGTTATATTTATAAGTAATTAATAATGTGATTTTGTATACATGAAGATAGTTATCCATGTGGGTTATATTGTTGAGTGATTAATAATGTGATTTTTATTAGATGAGGACATTTATCCATGTGGGTTATATTTATGAGTAATTAATAATGTGATTTTTGTATACATGAAGATAGTTACGCATGTGGATTATATTGCTGACTGATTAATATTGTTATTATTAGATGACGGTATTTACCCATGTGGGTTATACTGATAAGTAACTAATAATGTGATTTGTATACATGTGGGTTATATTGCTGAGTAATTAATAATGTGATTTTTATTAGATGAGGACATTTACCCATGTGAGTTATACTGATGAGTAATTAATAATGTGATTTTTGTATACATGAAGATAGTTACGCATGTGGATTATATTGCTGATTGATTAATATTGTTATTATTAGATGAGGGTATTTACACATGTGGGTTATATTGCTGAGTAATTAATAATGCGATTTTGTATACATGTGGGTTATATTGCTGGATAATTAATAATGTGATTTTGTATACATGTGGGTTATATTGCTGAGTAGTTACTTAGGTGAGTTGCTAGTCTTTGATATAATAACTGTATACTAGTTCCGGGTAATATTCAGACCTTAATGTTACTGTGACAACATCTCCACGTGCCCGTCTTCTATGATAAACCTTAGTGTACCGACGTTGTCTCTTATGTACCTTTGAATAATAAGCCAGTAAGTATACTGTTTCGAGTAACTTAATTGTATTAAGTAATTTATATAACTAGTAACGATTTTTATTCTTTCTCATCGCCATTAGAATCAGCCGGGGTATTTTTCCTACAGATAAAAAGATAAAAAAGCTACATTTTACGTTGTTTTTTTTTTGACGTATAATAAATAAACATAATTGTTCTCTGTGGCATGATTCTGAGTATCACATATTTTTGTCTTCTGTCGTTTCATACAATTATACCAAGAAGACGGATAATGTCTTGGACCAACCATTTGTACCTCATTTACGTACAATAAAAATAGTCACAAAAATACACATTTGAGGAATTTAAATACAACACTGCTAGATATCGATATGTCTAATCACATGTTTGTAGAGTTTCTCAGAAAAAAATAGTGACATTATCAGTAATCTAGAAATTTTACCAATAAATCTACACTGCTCAACTATTTTGTGCATACTGTGGGTTTCACTATAAAATATTTAATCTGAAAATTGCACACACATAAACATATAAAAAAAACATATACTTTCTTTTTTAACTTTTTTTTTTATTTAACTGGTTTCGTAGTATCGCTGGCTACTCTACAGTAATATTATATATTATATTCAGGGGCGTATCTACAGAAAATAGCGCCTATGGCAAGCACTGAAATTGAGCCCATGTCCAAACATCTGACACCCATCTTTTAGATAACTTTACCATAATATCAGCTCAAAAATACAAGTCAAGCTTGTTAATCTTTTAATTAACAAATTATGGCACAACATGAAAATTACAACTACACCTTTCTTGCTTTCACTGATGCAAATTGGTCTATGATGTGCTCAAAGTCAGATTTTTCAGTTTCTTCTCTTTCTACACTCAGCAG
>NW_013666662.1:208741-227327 GCF_000517525.1 Limulus polyphemus | reverse complement strand
ATTCTCAATCTGTGATTGAAGTTCTGGATCAATAACTCCTCTGTTTTCAGCTAAATTTCTTTCCACTGTGTGAAGCACTCCCGATGATTCTTAGCATTTTCATGATTACTAATCCTTTCATGTGCTTTCCACTGATTGAATCCACTTTCCTGCTCCAATGAGGATTGATGGTCTGACCGGGAATAGGGAAGACAACAGATACAAAATGCAAACGTTTTAGAAGGGGAATAGACCAGCCATGAGCGAGTCACTTCCTCACCATAACCATTTCCCAATTTCCTCTTGAACCAAGTTTTGTTCATTGAGCGGTTATTTGTTGGTAGGAAAGACCCCTCACTGTTATTCCTGTTCTCAACGTGTCAGGCAGAACTTGTCGAACTTCAGAAGTCCAGTGTCATGCTGTTCAATCACTTCTGGTATGACAGTTTGAGGCTCTTCGACACCATCTAGTTCACTAGGTTCAGTGTTGTCAGATAAAATCTCATCAATAAACTCAACATCACCACCACCACCACCACCATCGTCTTCCCCTCCTGTCATGTCCACGTTCTCTCTGTCAGCCTCACTCTTAATCTCGTTATACTCGGATTTATGTGAGTTGACTTTCTCCACGGCTTGTGACACATTTGTACTTGATCCACCTTCGGATTCTAACAAATTTGTAGCTGGTGCAGGCGACTGCATGGAACGTGTTGAACTACTTGTTCCGGGCTTTTCAAAGAAGTGCATGAACAACTTGCTCGACTTCTTTTCTTCCTCTGCCTCCAACTTTCGTCTCTTCCGTCCTTCAGCTATACTTTCCTTCTTCTTCGTGAAGAAACGTTTCGTTGTCTTTTTACACAATGCACTGAAATAAGGAAATGGTACTTTTAATAAGAACATTAAATTTCATAGATTTTGCACAAAATTCTGGACTACCTCCCTAGCTTGTGCAGGAGAATGGGCTTACTGACAGTTGGCACTGAGCAGTGGTGCTATGAGGTATGTGGTCATGCTGCTCCCAGCACTGTATTTTTACCTAATAATTTGTATAAGTGGTTTAACAATCCGACCATCCTAGTGCTTCTCATCCATAATAATCAAAGACAGATGATACATCTGAAGAAAATTATTTTTTCACTATTCGAGGATGGCTTGTCTGACTTTAATAGAAACTGCTCAGTGGCGCCCAGGGTACGTGCCATACCTTAGGTACGCCAATGATTTTATTTAATGGCGGGAGGTACTTCTGGTTTTGTCCATCATGTATGATATATATATATCTGTAAGCTGCTCATCAGGCCTATTTGTTTTTGTTTTTCTTATAGTATTTGAGCGAGTTTTCAAGGAGACTGTCAGATAAAGGAGAGACGTTTGAGTACCTATGTAAAAAGTTTAAGTTTGTTGTATGTGAGAACTTTATACGTTTTTGTGAGTATAAAGTTTCATGTTCCCTGTAGGCGTTCCATCCGTGTGTTAGAAAATTTTAACCATGTCTTGCATTTCGCCTCCTAACGGCTTTCAATCTTCTTCATTTTTTGTTACAAATTCCAAAACGGAAAAAAATTAGTGTTACAGAAATAAAAATATTCAGTTGCTAAGAGGGGGACACATTTCCGTAGTTATAACATGATTCCTATGTAAATTAACTCTTAGTCTCAAATCATCACTTTCTCCAACATATAAATCTCCACAAATAAAACATTTTAACACATCCCTCACGAGTCTGGATAACGTTCGTTAGTATCAGCTTGGGGACGGCTTGAAAAGTGTCAATGTGGAAATGTCCAAAGAGGCGTTTCTAGGATTTAACTAGTCAAGAGAAATAAATCTGTGTATTTGTTTTTGAGTTTTAAAAACAAATGACGAAACTATAATCATTGAATGTAATACCATAACAGTGCCAGACAGTACGCAACCTGGTAGTAAACAACGATAAATGACTTAACCAACAGTTTAATCATGATCAATGCTTTGCACTCTGATATTGTTTTTTTTTTTCTATTGTTCTCATTCTTATCAAAATCGTCACTTTTTCCTACTCCTCTTGTTTGTAGTGCAATCGGTCCTTCACTTGCAATTGGCTGATCACCCCAACGTTTACAATGTTACTTTGTACAATGTAACCATCACAAGAACATTCATAGCGACTGAGTTTTCGCTTTCGAACGAAGCACATTTAGGACTCTTGCATTTACGAGTTCACTTCCCCATAAGTAACACTTTATATCGAAACTATAGTGCCTTTATCTGGGCGACGGAGGTCTGTCGCCTGTCTAAATAGTGTGCCAAACGCATCAAAACATTCCTGACTTCTCATAACAGTACAACAAATGCCGCAATGGAGTGTTGTTGTTTTTTTGTTGTTGCTTTTTCGTCACAAAAAACAGCAACAAAAAAACCGTCCAAGTGGCTCGTGACGTGCGTGCTAAAACATTAATTATACTTTTAGCATTACAAGAAAAAAAACTTTCACCTTAAATAACCTCTGTTAAATTTCATAGTTTAAGATATGTGTTTGTACACATTAAACACTTGTTTCTATTAGATTGTACAATACCCTTTTCATTCTTTACTACAGATTTTTTTAAAGTTATTAATGTATTTAAATCTGGAGGTTACCGTTTCGCTTAAATTAGTTTACACTGTTCGAAAACATTATTCAACTTATCTACAACTTGATCAAATTATTTTTAAATAAAACTGATATTAATCGATATCTTTAGACAATGAGTTGTGATTAGCTGTATAACATTTTCATTATCATATTCAACTCTTCTCTCTGTTGATTTTTTCACCAAACTTAAACCTCAATCAATAATCTTCTCCAGATAATGACATTTTATCAACATTTTTTCAATTCTTTTCATCTGAGGTCGCTCACCTCCAGATTACATATTAACAGACACATATATATATATATATATATACATATATGACAGAGTAACAGGAATATTAAATTATTCTGGTTTGAGGTGATTTATACGTAAATTCAATTTTTTTTTTTTGCTATTATTTACACTTTTCGGGCCCCTCAGTAAGTCAGCAGTAAGTTTACAACGCTAAAATCTAGAGTTCGACTCCTCGCGGTAGACAGAGGGCAGATAACCCATTGTTGAGTTTTACATCAAAACAAGCAAATCAATACTGCAGCCTTCGACGGGTAAAATGTTATGTCCTGTTATTATTATCATTATTTTCTACTTAACTCCCACTCCGATCTCTTTACACGCTTGTTTACTCAACTTTGGTATTTTTAGTCTGGCTAATTACTTGAATTTAATGATTGGAACGTTTCTTTGAATGTTTTGATAATGTTAGTGAATTGCGCTTACACAACGGGTTATCTGTGCTCTACCACTGCAGATATCAAACCACGATTTATGCGTTATGAGCCTTCATAATTATCGTTGAGCCACCAGAAGCATTTACAGACAAATTCATAGTTTACGTTTTTGATCTTCATCTTTATTAAGACTTAGCCGGGTGTTAGAATATCCGTGCTGTGAATCCAAGGATTGATGGTTCACTACCCGTTCCCATAAAACCACGCTCCAGACTTTGGTGCCGCGGATGTGCTTTAAGAGCGATAGTGAAATCCTACTATTCGATTAAACAAGAGTTGGCGGTGGATTCTGTTGGCTAAATACTTTTTCTATATAGTTGCGCAAGATTTTGAAACGACTTAAGATCTGAGTGATTTCAGCTTTATCAAGCTGAATGGTTATTTGACAAAAAGTGTGTGTGTGTGTGTGTGTGTGTCCGTTCCTAACTGCTAACTGTTGTATCAGTTGTCACCAAACCTGTCATGTACCATTACGGCTCCCCTGGGGAGTGTTAAGTCACCCCGGGGGACCCTATGTCTTCCCCGTGCGCGTTGAGCAGGAAAAACATGCAGTATCCAATATTATGAATTGCTTGTTGATTGTGTGTAGGCCGAAAAGTAATTTACTATGGAATTTGTTGTCGAATCTATTAGCGGATAATTAGGATTCACCGCAGTAAAGGACTTATAACTAACTCTCATTACATTCATTTTGGAAGTCAACTTTCTTGGTAATGCTCATTGATTGGAATTTTGATTATACTAGCTAGCGGATTAGACTATCAATATCTGGGTAAATCATAAAATATTTAGCTGTTATCCCCCCTCTTGCCAAACATGCTGCCATGACAACTAACAAATATTAATATTGACCCCTATTATCATGAATAAGTATAGCACTGCACCTGAAGAAGTAAGTAAAACTTACGATATAAAAATAAAAGAACAAAAACTATAAAATGGTCTAATTTACCTATTGATTAATGAGTTAAGGAAGAATTATAGCTGTAATAAATGAGAGCATAACAGAGTTATCGCCACATCAAGATTTATAAACAATTGTACAAGATGCTTATAAAGCAGTACCAGCTGGTCGTTGTTCAGTAATAATTTTGCACAACAATGGAATCACGGTGTAGTGGTCGTTTCCAGTTTGTTACGATTGTATATATTTAAATACAGCGGTTGAGTTCGTTATGCTACAATGATTTTTTTTATCTTCAACACATCCTTAAGTACACGCTACACATCTTATACCACAGCTCTGCAACGTAGATCCACTGCAAAAGGCTCCGTCGTAAAGCTTTCACCAAAGCACACACCCTCCTCCTTGCTTGTTTTCCACTAGACATCAAGCACACACCCTCCTCCTTGCTTGTTTTCCACTAGACATCAAGCACACACCCTCCTCCTTGCTTGTTTTCCACTAGACATCTGGTTTATGGGAACGACGGTTTCTCAACACACTTGTCAATACTCCGATCGCACAGAAATCCATAAGTATTACGCTCTGCAACTTGACCGTTATGACTTCACATAGAGTAGCACGAAACCCGTCACCAGCTTCTTTGAGATATGTGATGGTTGTGCACACGTAACTTGTGTCACTTTTTCGGACAGAGATCCTTCTTGATTATGTTGCGTGCTGTTGCTTGGACCTCTTTTACCATTGACCTTTGTGTTCATAAATTCTCACCTTTGAGTAGACGCCAAACTTTGATCACTATGGCTGGAGTACTATTTGTTGCTGGTCTCTTTATGGAAGGTCTTGGTGCCCCAAATTTATCAATATTTTTCTGTTTTATAATATCCATTAAGGGCAAGCAATATCCCCGTCTTGTAAATTCTAAATTCCCAATATGAACACGTATTTATGATCTGAATATATGAATATTTTGTGTTGGAAAAAACTTTTTATCCTTTCGAAAAGCGATCAGTTTTCAGTGACATTATCACTATTCACGTAATGCCTCACAATGTCAAAATGCAGTTCTAATACTTGCCATTTCACTGCGACTTTATATCGACTGTAGTTGTCATATGACTTGCATGCTCGCACATTCAAAATCGTGTTAATATAAAGTCTGTTTGTTTGTCGAATTTCTCACAAAGCTACTCGATGGATATCAGTGCTAGGTGTCACTAATTTAGAAATGATAGATTAGAAGGAAGCCAGCTAGTCGACATCACCTACCACCAACGATTAGGCTACTCTTTTACCCAAAAATAGTGAGATTGACTATCACATTATAACGCCCCCACGAACGAGATTCGAACCCGTGACCTGCAGAGTGTGAGTCGAGTGCCCTAAACACCAGTCCTTGTTATAACGTACTCAACCCTTTGTAAAAAAATGGTTTCATTATGAAAATAAACAGATAAAAACGTGTTTTTCGTTAGTTTCGAAATTTTTTATAGAAAATCACTGTTGGGTTTGTAATATTTTATAAACGTTTAATTATCTAGAAGCAATACGTTTTCTGTTACGAGTTTACTGCTCATATTGCCTCCAATGTAGCCAGTATGGTTTAAGCATGTTACTTCTCTCTGGCTGAATGGCAGGATTTATTTTTAATCACATTTCCCCCAAACACGCACAGTTTGTATTCAACTTAATTATCCCAATAAAATAAACAATTTTAATTCAAATTAATCTCCACAACATAGAAAGTTTGTATTTAATTTAGTCATCTTAAACATAAACAGTATATGTTAAGGCCCTTCACTCTAAACAGTGAATAAATTTGTTTGTTTGTGTGCTGTAAAACACAAAGCTCTGACCACCACGTGTTTCGAAACTCGATTTTAAGCGTTATAAGCCCACTGACTTACCGCTGAGCCACTAGGGGACATCGAGGTTGAAAATACATAATTTATTTATAAGTGCATTTTCCGAACAGAAAGAAAAAGAACATTTTTGTGTTAAATCACCCCGAATAGAATCAACTTGCTGTATACACGCAAATCGTGAAAATTTTATTTTGCCACAAAAAAAACCAAAAAAAAACCGAAAAAGATATCAGATAATCCAGTACAATCCTAAGGCAGGATCGTAACAACAACAAACAAGAAAATTTAGATGATTTCCTTGTGAATGGGTGTTTTAATCCTTACAGTTTTTAATTTTTTCCTGTAGAGGGCACAGTTGGCAAACTGTTTTTAACTCGAGATTCGAACCCGTCGAGTGCCCTAAACACCAGCCCTTGTTATAGATAGATGGACATGATGAAAAACGCCAAGTTTTTAATCTAGACTTTCAAGATTTGATATATAACTATTATTATTATTAACTTCTGATCAAAGCAAGATACCTGCATAGACCAAGATTCAAAATTAACACAGTTGTTAATGTAGGTGTATACAAAATCATAAAACATATTATGCTTAGAATGAATTAGTGCATCAGTTGGATATCCTCGCTGTTAGCAATATTTTCGGCCGTGATCCTATTAATATCTCGTGAGGGTCGGCCAGATAAGAAAATTGAGGTTAGTCATGATTCGATGTACTAAGGTAATGATGGAAATTAATCATGACATATATATAAGTAAATAAATGAAACTGAATATTATTAAACTTTTTTTGTAAACATTCAAACAAATCACAACTGAGACTAACTGGAATCCCATACCCTTTTCTTCTCACTCTCATTCATAAACCAAGTAAATATCCTGTTTTATTGTTTCTGGTGCACTAAACCTTATATAGACATTTAAAACGTTTTTAATAAACAATATTTAACTGGATTTTTGGTACAGACTACCAGCTTTGGACATTGTATTTTTAAGTCCTCCAGTAAAAGATAGCCCATTTTGTAGCTTTGTGCTTAACAGCAAGCAAACAAAATAGAATTTATTTTAAACTGTCGGAAACCGATGACATTTTTGGCACATTTTTATCGTAGCGCCCTCTTTTGTATAAAATAGTGTAAGAACATTCCTAATTTATGTAAAAGGAAAAATAACAAAAAACAATATTATTACCAAAGAATATTTCTAAACACTGTATTACAAACATATTAGTGTTACCGATGTCACGTACCTTGCAAACATTATTTCCATTACGTTGTTATGGTAAGGTATTTTTGGAACTGGTTATTATACATGGTTAACATTATCTAATTAATTGATTAACTATTTGAGAATCTCGACAAACAAATAGTAACAAGTCAGGTTAGTCCCCAATTAATTAACTAACAAGACAATAAAATTACAGACCCCAAATTAATGTTTGTTTCATTAATCCCCACTGGGCTATTTGCGCTGTGCCCATCACAGGGATCAAACCTGAATTTAGAGAAGTAAGTTCTCTGTGAGATAAGCGGGAAGGGTCCATGAACACATGAAATTGCCATGAAAACAAGTTTAGAGGTTCCCGGAAATAGAGCCGTACTAGTACGTAAGTCAAGTAGAATGTGTTAATGCATGTTTTTATTACATTTCATTATGCTTTTCTAACATAACTATTTCTCCGTTTAATTATCAAATAAGCTTTAGAATCATCGATTTACTTCTTAGTAAAGCATTTTCCACCTTCTGTAAACTAACGCGTAGATTAGCTATTGTAATTAAAATATCTGTCGTTTTTACTTATTAATAACAAGAAACTTGAATGCGTTGCCAGTATACGTGTGGAAAGATCTGGATGATTCTTCGAATATTTGTTTGATTTAAGACTAGTTGATGATACAGAGAAAATACTCTTAACCATGACTTCCTAAGAAAGATTGTTTTTTATTAATTTTTTACGGTAGTTAAGAGTATTTTTCAGACTATTACATATACTGCACACATAGTGTTTCAAGACTGATGATATCGGATACATTAAGTTAAAGTATTATGTACATTTGAAGTCTACATGAAAATTTTCTGTACTTGACAATGTGGAAAGTTTCAGTTTATGTTTAAGACTTAGCACTTTTTATAACAGAGTAACAGCTTAGTCGATTAGCTGTCAATTAGAACAGTGCTATCTGTTGAGAGAATTTTCAATATTATTTTTAAATACTTAATATAAACATATCAATAAGTAAACAACACTTATATATACATTTCTACTGAAGGTTGAGTACGTTATATTAAAATGAATCAAATCATTACGTCACGTGACAACCATAGCCGATATAAAGTTGCACTGGAACGGAATATGTAACAGCTGCATTTTGACACAGATGTTTTGAAGGTAGTGTGATGACATCGAAAATAGATCGCTTTTAAAAAGGGTATGAAGCCTTTTCTGACCAAAATATTTGTATACTTAGATCATGAAGATGTGTTCACATCGGGATTTAGAACTTACGAGACGAGGATACTTCACGACATTATACAGCAAAAGAATGTGGATCAACTTGGGGTACTAGGACGATCCAGGAAAATTCCTGCAACAATTCGTACTCCAGCCGTGTTAAGCAAAAAGCAAAGTACGGCATCAAATAATAGGTGAAAATCCACGAAAACAAGGTCAGAGATAAAAGTCATCCATGTGGTGCAAGCAACAATACAAACACAATCAAGAAAAATCTCCATCTGGAAAAGCGATATAAGTCACGTGTATACATGTTGTTTCTATGAGATATCAGTTAAACCGTCGCATTCTACAAGTAGCTGGAGAATTAAATAGTTATTAATTCTATTCTATACAAAGACATACCAGTCAAGTCACTGAACTCACCAGCTATGGGAAACTACATTCTTGTGGATTATGGAAAGCAACCAGGGAGGAGAAGTATACTTGGAACATGACAGCTTTACGACGGAACCTTTTTCAATGGAAACTAAGTAGCTTCGAGAATCTTGCCAAGATGTACAGTTGTCAGAAAGAGCATTACTGGACGTGGCAACATGGACTGTAATGGTGTAGTGAAGCTACAAAATTGACTTTATATAACGTACTTAACTTTTTTATTACAATACATGCAGTAATTTGTATTCATCACAACTTCAAATGTAGTCTACTACATTTCATAATTTTTCTAAGTCCCCCCCCCCCCCAGTGGCACAGCGGTATGTCTGCAGACTTACAACGCTAGAAATAGGGTTTCGATACTCGTGGTGGGCAGAGTACAAGCCCATTGTGTAGCTTTGTGCTTAATTACAAACAAACAAACATTTTCCTAAGTATTCTATCATTGAAAGATAGGACGGGTTATCGTCTTTCATGGTTGGAGATTAATGGCACAAAATCGCGCTTCACACTTTCGGACCGTGGTTGCGTTGTAGGAATGATAAGCAAATCCCACCCACTATTCGAAGAAATTAGAATTGGCGATGGATGTTGTTGAATAGCTGCTTTCCTCTGGTCTATCAATTAAAAATTAGGGACAGCTTGCGCAGATAGTCACTGTGTATCATTGGAAGAATATTCGAAACAAACAAGTTTTGAAATATAACGTATTCTGGTTCTTTTAGCGTTCATTTGTTTCTGACTGGTAGAAACTGTCTGTCTTTAGACTTGAACACTTTTTCGCGAAATTGTTTGTATGTTTGATTTACAGACTTAGAAAAAAGTTGTTCGTAGAAATTATGTCTTTAGCGCTATACACTTTTTTCGCGAAATTGTTTGTATGTTTGATTCACAGACTTAAAAGAAAAAAAGGTGATCGTCCTTTTCTATTTTTGCAAAATAAACAGAACACCTTACTAGCATCATAGGATGCAAGCTATCATCAGAATAATCTCATTCACTGTCCGCATAAGAAGTTGGCATCTTTGTGTTACTTTACTGTAAATAGCATGAAGTTATACAGTACCAAATGACAGAAGTGTCAGCTGGTTGAATGATTTTCACTTTATCTTGTCTGTGAAAACAGATGGTTACAAAGTCACTAAGACCATTTGGAACGTTCTATGACGGATGCATCTCTCATGATACCTTATACATGTAAACAAACCGTTTCGTCCATGAGTTTCACGGTTCGCTCTACAAACCGTTGCAAATACTTATGATGACCTTATAACAATCCTTTATACTGCATTGCATTCTATAGGGAGATTTTTTTTGTAGTTAAGCATAAAGCTACACAAAGGGCTATCTGTGCTGTGCCCACCACGGGTATCGAAACCCGGTTTCTAGCGTTGTAAGTCCGCAGACTTACCCGCTGTGCCACTGGGGGAGGGGGGGGGGCTATAGGGAGATGCGTCGACTTCCTTTAGAATTTACGTTCGTATATTGAAAATCCCTACATAATAATGAATTTACAGAGTGGACTTTCTTGTTCATTACGCAATTACAGCCTACAGTTCATGTTTAGGGGCACAATAAATTATATTTAAGTAGAACATTTTCTTCTTTAAAAGGGAAGATACATTATTTCGAAATTTTGGATCACAACCGATCAAACTGAATCTTAAGCTTTATACTCAACCTCATTTACTAACAAGCTACATTGATAAATTAAAGTTCCATTTCTGGAGAAATTCCTCATAAAAGATACAATGATGTACTTTTAATTCTTGGAGACGGCTTGAATGGGTAATGAAGAAAAACTTTAATATAAGTTTAACGGAACAGCAAATGTACAATGTTTCGACAAGGTTTTGTCATCATCAGGTACAAGTAGTTTTTTTTCTTTCTACCGTGGCAGATATTTCGAATTAAACCTTCTAACCCTCGCCCAAATTAACTTTAGATATTGGCCAAGGGCCAAAAGTAATCGGGAGTGTTCAGAAGCATTATCTCTTCAGCTCGCTCATGCATTTTATGTATCACGATTAAAACAAACAAAAACCGATGGATCTTAAATCTGGTTATGATACAAGGGCGGCATCGATTCTAATAATGGTGCTGTAGTTTAATGTTTATTTGGGTGGTTTGGGAGGCTACAACGTTTACACTTAAAAAAAAAAAACAAACAGTGTTGGGGTGTGAATCTACAAGTAGTTTACACTGACACATAAATATATACAGTATGGAACAAAGAGGTCACATGACCGGATAGTGTTGCACGACTTAGAAGAGATTTTTTGGCACCCCAGGATGTTGGTTTAGAGTAGAGTTGTTTTGTTCAATTAAGATGGATTCCTTGATTTTTCGTTTATTTATGTTTGGTTCTTTGTTTAAAATTACTGTATTTTTAATACATATATTATGTTTTTTTTTTAGTTGCAATGGTGGAAACATGGGACGTTTTTTTATTGTGTTCTGTGAATCTGGTTTCCAATTTTCTTCCTGTTTCTCCGATATAGAATTCTGGGCAGTTATTGCATGTTCTTTTGTAAATGATAATCAGTTGTGTGGGTTTGTGCTTGCTAACAAACCGTGCCCTCTAGTGACTCTAAGAGAAATTAATCAAATTTTTCTACAGAAAAAAAAACGAAAAAAATAACCAATGTTCTATGCAAGAAAAAGATTACTTTTAATAAGGTTTGTTTGAACTTAAGCACAAAGCTACACCATGGGCTGTCTGTGCTCTGCCCACCACGGGTATCGAAACCCGGTTTCTAGCGTTGTAAGTCCGCAGACATACCACTGTGCCATTGGGGGGCCTTTTAATAAGAAAAGAGAAAAACTAAAACATTCACTAGTGTAGCCATTAAAGATAAAGAAACATTGAAATCACAATCTTTTATAATATACCTACAGCAGCTCCATGATTAACAATAACCTTTCTATCTCCAGACTGATAAAATTTTTATAAATTGCAGGTTTAACAAGTTACTCAGGCTAACCAAATTTAAATCATATGATTTCGAGAATATTTCATCATGATATCAAAATTTGATATTTTATTTTAGTATCTTTAGAGCAATGAAAATGTATATTTTAATCAATTTTCTTAAAGTCGTATAAAAATTGTTTATACAGTTGTAAAAAATAATGTACAAAGTAATGAGATTCGATGACGAGGAACCCACTTTAAGACTAATAATGGTTGGAGATGGCTTGAATGGGTAATGAAGAAAAACTTCAATATAAGATTAACATAACAGGAAATGTACAACGTTTCGACAAGGTTTTGTACCTGATGATAACAAAACCTTGTCGAAACGTTGTACATTGGCTGTTATGTTAAACTTATATTAAAGTTTTTCTTCATTACCCATTCAAGCCGTCGCCAACCATTAAAAGTAATGAGATGTTTTAATTTGTCAATTCCGGTACTGGAATTAGGTTTTGAATAACAGCGCAGAGAAAGGAAATGGAGAAGTAAGTCCTAATTTAGCTGGAGCTTATACTGACAACGACGACTAGAAAGATCAGCTACACAAGACCGGTATATGTTGTCAGGCAAGTGTTTCTCAGACAGCTGCTGCACAGGAAACAGGTCTAAAACAAAAAGAAAAGGTACACAGCACGCCTGAAAATAAGAACAAACTTAAGACCTTGTCGACTTTCGTTAAAAAACAAAACAACAACACTTTCTCCTAGACTTTTACTGGACTGTGAGACAATAAAAAATTAAATCGTACGGTAATGGGCAAGAAAATTCTATCTATCTATCTGCAGTCAATACAGTAGCTATAGCGCCGAATGGAGTAATGCTTGAAATATTTCTCCCCTAAATGTATTATTAAAATTTAATTGTAAAAAAAATATTGCCGGTTTCATTACCGATTTTACACCACCATGTTATAGCGCTAGTCTTTTCTTCTCTGGTATAATTTTTTTGGTGGAATTTGTAGCACTAATTCTACCAGAAAATAAATTATTCCTACGAATTAGAAAGAGCTGCCACAAATGCTGCCAAATATACAAAAATGAATACAGTATTGACGAAAAGTTAACATGTAAGTCACTAAAGCTAGCTGAAACATTGAAACAAATCAGATGAAAATATTTCAAGGATGTGAAAAAAACAAGAAACAACGTGTAACAGTAAAAAATATTAGGTCGTCAAGAAATTAATGTCACGTTTTAGAAACACTTTCATCAACCACTTCCCAAAAAGCGTACATCTCGTATAATAGTTAAACGAACCGCCTAAACATCACGTTAGTGTAGCCTATATACTATTAAAAGTTTAGTGTACTCTAATCCATTATATTATAGTGATGGCACACGACGAGACACACATTCGGCATGTAATGCTGTTTGAATACAAGAAGGGAAACAATGCATTTGTAGCCATAAATAATATCAAATAAGTTTATGGAAATGTTTTGAACGTTCGAAAGTGTCAACAATGGTTCAGCAAATTTCGTTCAGGTGACTTTAGCCTTAAAAACTGTGATGGCAGAGGTCGACATGTTGGAATTGATATTGATGCTTTGAAGACGTTTGTTGAGTCTAACCCAAGGCAACACCCTCGTGAAATTGCATGCCTCTCATGAAACAATACGTAAACATCTAAGGAATATGGGAAAACTCCATAAGGACGGTATGGCGAAACTCCCGCCAATTCTCCAAGGTTGTAGAATATTCGTGAACACAAGAATCAACGATATATCCACTTCCGTAACCGGTTAAATATAGTTCAGTATTGTTGAGAAATTCCTATAAAAGACGACGCGCTGAAAACAACAGAGAACAGAAAAGTGACAAGTCTACTATAAAACTGTTATTACAGTGTAAGCTATAAACTTGTGATTTTGCTAACCCTTACCAACCGGAAAATATACGACATTTGGCCAAGAACAGCTGTAAATTTCGAACGTCAGTGAATTTTCATCAAACGTTAGTATCTTTCCAAGAATATTACTGGTTTCTCATCGTACATTAGTGGTTTTATGAAAATATTATCTTACTTCAACGGTCCAACAATTCAGTACCTGACAAAGCTAACTAGTTTCTCGACAATTATACGTATATCGCTGGATATCAAGGAGACGCTGAACTAGGAAAACGATTTTAGGCTATTTGTGAGTTAGTGAAATTTCTGTTTATGAAACTTGGTTTGTAATAATTAATCATAATAGTTGCTATTGTAAATTATAGTGTTGTATATATATATATATATATATATTAAAACATATTTGTTTCACAACAAAAACGGTGTGAATAAATTTTGTTGACAAATCGCGTAAATTAATAAAAATATTGGCATATTTCCAAACACTAAATCCAGGGTACAGTTCTACTATTAAAGTTAACTTATTTAACGAGGCTTTGGATTATTTCAAATTCTCAATACATAACAACTGTCAGTAGAGTCAGTGGCTACCTTTAGCATATCGTAAAATTGCCAGTGGAGACAGTAGCAAATGTGAACAAATCGTAAAATTGTCAGTGGAGTCACTAACAGATGTGAGCAACTGGTAAAATTGTCAGTGGAGTCGATAATGAATATGAGCAACTGGCAACGTTGTCAATGGAGTCAGTAATGAATATAAGCAACTAGCAAAATTGTCAGTGGAATCAGTAACGGATCTGAGCAACTGCTAAAATTATCAGTGGAGTCAGTAATGAATATGAGCAACTGCTAAAATTTTCAGAAGAGTCACTAAAGGATGTGTGGAACTGGTAAATGTTTAATGATAACGTTATTAATATGACTTCCACGAGATGTCTTAAAGAATGTAATAGTCAATATTTGGTTTAATTCAGAAGTTTTATGCTTAAATGAAGATTGTAACAAATTCTCAAATTGAAGTGTTAGAGAAATATTCACGTGGAAATTACTTGGATTCAAATAAATAACGTTTTGAAACGCTCAGATGAATAAAGGGATGGAGAGTTAGTAACAGATGTCAGTAACTGGAAAAACTTGTTAGTAGGGTCAATAACGGATGTCAGCAACTGGCAAAATTGTCAGTGGATTCAGTAAAATATGTTAGCAATTGCTAAAATTGTCAGTGGAGTCAGTAATGAATTTGAACAACTGGCAAAATTGTCAGTAGAGTTAGTAACAGATGTCAGCAACTGATAATATTATCAGTGGAGTCAGTAAAGGGTGTGAGTAATGGTTAAATTTGTCGGTGGAGTCAGTAATGAATTTGAGCAACTGGTAAAATTGTCATCGGAGTCACTAACGGATGTGCGGAACTGGTAAAATTGTCAGTGGAGTCAGTAACAGATGATCGCAACTGGTAAAATTGTCAGTGGAGTCAGTAACGAATGTCAACAACTGCTAAAATTGTCAGAAGAGTTATTAACGGATGTGAGCAACTGGTAAAATTGTCAGTGGAGACACTAACGGATGTGAACAACTGCTAAAATTGTCAGAAGAGTTATTAACGGATGTGAGCAACTGGTAAAATTGTCAGTGGAGTCAGTAACGAATGTCAACAACTGCTAAAATTGTCAGAAGAGTTATTAACGGATGTGAGCAATTGGTAAAATTGTCAGTGGAGACACTAACGGATGCGAACAACTGGTAAAGTTATCAGAAGAATCAGTAACGGATGTTAATAGATCATTTATTTGTGATGTTAGGCCCACAGTGTTAGAGGTGAACCACAGAAAGAAATGTTTTTGAATCAAAGAGTACACTCTAACCTAATTCGACGAATTTTTAGTTTAACATTTGAATTAGTATTTTATGTTCTTAATGGCATATATTTAAGACAAATATTAACGATAATCGAAAATTCTAGATTGTTTGAAAAGTGAATAGTACATAATATGTAAGAAGAGGAAATCCTAAATAGCCGCGGCACTTGAAATTCTTTTAGGCAGGATTAGAATAAATTCATCTGTGAGACTTTTGTTTCCCTTTTTATTAGCTATATTTTTGTACGCCAGCAATACCAAGCTTGGGGCGCGCGTATACCCGATTCGATTTTATTATTCATCAGGATACCAGCCTACCTTCAAATTGAAATTCTGTTAGTCAGGATTAGAGTAAATTAATCTATGAAGCCTTGGGCGTGATCAAATACATCAGTCAAAAGGGTTAGACCTCCTGAGCCCCAAACTATAATTAGATCTCAAACCAGTCAAGAGATGACGGAGCTATGAGCTAAAAGTTTGTACTTGAAAAAAAAAAACTCAGAGCCATTCTATGAGCCGCTCAGCCGCGGCTAAAATAATTATACTAATACTGTGAATAAGAAAAGTCTTATGAACAGCAAATAAATGCAGCTTCAGCGGTACAAAACCTGGAAGTAAATCGCTTTAAAAGAGAAATTACAAAACAAAAAGTTTCAACATTTCGACGTTCATCGGGATTTCAGACAACTTTTAAATCACATCTTCTTTAAAACAGTTATATAGATCTAGTATTCAAACCGTGATGCCGCTGAAGACACTCCGATAGCGATGTTTTATAACAGTGACTGTTTCGTTATTCGGACCAAAGAGCGGGACAAATCTCTTGTGGTGTTTGTTGATTGGCTACCCTACCTTTGGTCAGTATAGACGACATTACCTGAGCCCTATGAGCCCTTGACCTTGCCACTTAATCTATAGTCGCATAAAGTATTGTTATAGTTAACAAATTCTAGTTCTGAACGGTTAGTCGTGATATTTGTTGCCTTGTGACGTAAGCAGCAGGAAATATTTTTCCTGGTGAATATCATGTTTACATACATAAACCGTAATACCAAGAATAATTTAATTTCTTACATTAAAACTCACGTTGTTGTATATTATTGTTACGACAAAAGTTTGGAAATTAAAGAAACAACCGAACAGCGATCAAGATTACTTCTAAACGCAACAACGCAACCAAAGACTACTAGAACCCAATTTGTTCAAGATAAAATTTCTATAAACCTAGCAAAAACTGTTACAACGAGTTCGAACAATATCTCGCATGACAGCAAAAGCTAGAGTTTAGCTAGCCTCAGTCAAGCATTGGCTAACTTCAGTCACTGTTTACTTTCTTTAAAAACGTTTATCACTGGACTTTATTCTGTCTCAGTGCAACATGAATACTACAGCGTGGAGTTTAGTTGGCTGTCATGCCTGCTGTACATCTAAGAACAACAAATGCTTTGCTTTTCATGCTATTATATGTCTGGATACATCAATACCGTGTTGTATAGGAGAAAAACTGGTTTTAAGTGACATTATGGACCGTGTTGTACAGGAAAGAGGCTGGTTTTAAGTGACATTATGGACCGTGTTGTATAGGAGAAAGACTGGTTTTAAGTGACATTATGGACCGTGTTGTATAGGAGAAAGACTGGTTTTAAGTGACATTATGGACCGTGTTGTATAGGAGAAAGACTGGTTTTAAGTGACATTATGGACCGTGTTGTACAGGAAAGAGGCTGGTTTTAAGTGACATTATGGACCGTGTTGTATAGGAGAAAGACTGGTTTTAAGTCACTGTCTATATACATTATGGACCTGGTTGCGTAGAAGAGAGACTGATTTCAAGTAAGTGAAATATTTATCTTATTTGGGGTTAAAATAACAAACAAACTTATTAAGCATTTATGCAATCAACAGAAATTGATAAAAAATTCTAATGTTTTTTTTTTAATTCAACAAAAATATCATGGAATCTTCAAAGAAATAACTTTATTTTAGACTTCATCATCAAGATGAATAGAATGATGTTCTTGAGAATTCGATCTATGTAAAAAAGAAGTTAACAAAAAGTTTTAAGCAAAATATTTAAGAGCATATAGGTCGTAAAAGGTCAAACCTACATTTTTAATCGAATCTGAAAATTACTACTACTTAGATATAGCTGTATCTTGCTTTTTATTTCCTTCTAGATAAGGAATGGAAACTATTTGACTGTGAATTGTAAATGTGACCTACAGTAACCAAGAGCAAATAGCTTGATCTTTAACCTTTATAAAATGGCTAATCGTTCGTTGTCAAGTAGAAGATGCTATTCGAAAAATTCGTTAATAGACTACAGTTTCCGTCCAGCCCAAGAATAATTAAAATAACTGAGATAACTAACCATGATAACTAACTATAATAAATAAATTAAATAACTAAGATAACTAATTATACTAACTATAATAATTAAATTAAATAACTAAGATAACTAACCATGATAACTAACTATAATAAATAAATTAAATAACTAAGATAACTAATTATACTAACTATAATAAATAAATATAATAACTAAAATAACTAATTATACTAACTATAATAAATAAATTAAATAACTAAGATAACTAATTATACTAACTATAATAAATAAATATAATAACTAAGATAACTAATTATACTAACTATAATAAATAAATCAAATAACTAAGATAACTAATTATAATAAATATAATAAATAAATTAAATAACTAAGATAACTAATTATACTAACTATAATAAATAAATTAAATAACTAAGATAACTAATTATATTAACTATAATAAATATAATAACTAAGATAACTAGCTATAATAACTATAATATCTAAGATAACTAACTATAATAACTAAGATAACTAACTATAATAACCAACTAAGATAACTAACTATAATAACCAACTAAGATAAC
>NW_013666662.1:206672-207989 GCF_000517525.1 Limulus polyphemus | reverse complement strand
TAATAACCAACTAAGATAACTAACTATATTAACCAACTAAGATAACTAACTATAATAACTAACTAAGATAACTTACTATAATAACCAACTAAGATAACTAACTATATTAACCAACTAAGATAACTAACTATAATAACAACTAAGATAACTTACTATAATAACCAACTAAGATAACTAACTATAATAACCAACTAAGATAACTAACTATAATAACTAACTAAGATAACTAACTATAATAACCAACTAAGATAACTTACTATAATAACCAACTAAGATAACTAACTATAATAACCACCTAAGAGAACTACGTATAATAATTACGATAACTTTTTGTTCATAACGTAATTTACAGCCTAATAAAAGTAGTCTAGTACTCTTCTTTTGGATTCAGAACTTTAGGGCTACAACTTCAAATCTCTCCATAACTTCAACAACTTCAAGTCTCTCCATAACTTCAACAACTTCAAGTCTCTACATAATTTCAACAACTTTAAATCTCTCCATAACTTCAACAACTTCAAGTCTCTACATAACTTCAACAACTTCAAATCTCTCCATAACTTCAACAACTTCAAATCTCTCCATAACTTCAACACAGAATCAACTAGTTCGTCATTTCTGTAATCTACAAGTAAGATTTAGTTACAACTCATTGTAGAAACATTTGAAGCGAAAGTATCTTTGTGTATGATTTTAAATAGTTAGTCAGTTGATATATTTATATAGACAGTGAAATTCTGGATATTTCAAAGTAATAGATGTTTTAATATAATGTGAAGTATTTTTATGTTTTGAAACATAAATCGTCAAGTTATAAAAACTAAATAAATGAATTTACATTTAAAATGATAAAATGAAAATACACAATCTTATATTAAGAAAGTTTTGATTTCTATAAAACGTGTCTCTTATTCAGCGGTAAGTTTACGGAACTATAACGCAAAAATCTGGTGTTCAAAATAGACAAAGCGCAGATAACCTATTGCGTAGCTTTGGGCAAAAAAAATTATTCAGCATTAAAATATGAAAACTTTTGTTGACAGACGAACATAAAAGTCATGATATAGGTTATAGTTATTAAGGTAAGGTCTGAATAACTTTTTGAAAAATATAAGAGTCGCGTGATGTAAGCTATAGCTGTAAGGCAAAGTCTGGATAACGTTTTCAAAAACATATTAACCCTCTTTAGGTACAACAATGGAAAAAATTGAATTTGTTATTCCTGTAGTTGAAACGGTTTCATGAAGTTCAACATTCACTTGAATTCACCGCCTTCCTTAGATTTTCTTAGCTGAACGTATGTTGAAAGCAGTCCGA
>NW_013666662.1:202438-205693 GCF_000517525.1 Limulus polyphemus | reverse complement strand
GAAGGTTCTGTATTATATTATGTTCATTATTTTGTTCCAGTCCGAGAAGATGGTTCTGTATTATATTATGTTCATTATTTTGTTCCAGTCCGAGAAGAAGTTTTTTATATATTATATTTATTATCTTGTTGCAGTCCGAGAAGAAGGTTCTGTATTATATTATGTTCATTATCTTGTTCCAGTCCGAGAAGAAGGTTCTGTGTTATATTATCTTCATTATCCTGTTACAGTCCGAGAAGAAGGTTCTGTATTATATTATCTTCATTATCTTGTTGCAGTTCGAGATGAAGGTTCTGTGTTATATTATCTTCATTATCTTTTTTTTGCAGTTCGAGAAGAAGGTTCTGTATTATATTATCTTCATTACATTGTTGCAGACCGAGAAAGTTCTGTATTATATTATCTTAATTATCTTGTTCCAATCCGAAGAAGGTTCTGTGTTATATTATCATCATTATCTTGTTGCAGTCCGAGAAGAAGGTTCTGTGTTATATTATCTTTATTACATTGTTGCAGACCGAGAAAGTTCTGTATTATATTATCTTAATTATCTTGTTCCAATCCGAAGAAGGTTCGGTTTTATATTATCATAATTATCTTGTTGCAGTCCGAGATGAAGGTTCTGTATTATAATATCTTCATTATTTTGTTCCTTTGACGATGATTTATTCTATTTTCGAGTTTAATATTTTTACATGTGTGTTGAAGTGACACACCAAGATGTAATTTGCACCTAAAAATGTTTACAGTTTAGTAAAAGAGCGTCATATCTTTATTTAAAATGACCCGATGATTGTTTATTTCGTATTGTAAGTGATATTTGAAAAGCTCCAAAACATTCTCATAGAGGACGCTACCAACGTAGTACCACCTCTTTTTTCAATACTCTCAACAGAATGTTAATTTTGCTAAATCATAAATACCTTTAAGCAGACGGTTAGAGGAGATCAATTACATATTTTTCCAGTTAAAATCAGTATTGAATTGTTTCGCGTTTAGATTTTTATTATAATTTCGTTATAGGTTTCAAGGGCTAATGGAAATTTTAAAAATAATAATAAACTTGTTAACAGCATGAAATTTCATTCCATATGCCCACCAGTAGCACAGCGGTATGTCTGCGGACTTACGACGCTAAAACCCAGTTTTCGATACCCGTTGTGGGCAGAGCAAAGATAGCCCATTATGTAGCTTTATTCTTAATTCCAAACAAACAAAACATTCCTCATGCGAGATCTATCGTATTTTCAATGATTAAAAATTACTTAATCTAAATCATTTTCTTTAGGTATATTATGTATGTATATTTACCTATGTTACGTGTTGGTGAATTACAATCATATTATAAATTCAAATTATCCTTGGCTTAGCAATATATGAAACAAAATTTAACAAAACAAGAGAGAATTCTCAATAGCCGCGGCACTTGAAAATCTTTTAGGCGGGATTAGAGTAAATTAATCAATGAGACCTTTGTTCCCCTTTTTATTAGCTGTATTTTTGTGCGCCAGCAATACCAAGCATAGGGCGCGCGTATACCCGATTCGATTTTATTACTCATCAGAATCTCCATGAATTTACCCTCGAATTTAAATTATTTTAGGCAAGATTATAATAAATTAATCTATGAGACCTTGAGCGTGATCAAATGTTTGACCTCCTAGTCCAGAACTGTAATTAGATCTCAAATATGTCAAGAGATGACGGAGCTATGAGCTAAAATTTTCTACTTGAAAAACTCAGAGCCGTTACTTTGAGACGCTATGGCGCGGCTAAAAAATTAAAACAAATAAACCCAAAACGTTTTTGCTGGACCACACTATAAGATAGTTGCTTTTCACTGTTTAATCTCCTTATTTTATGTTGTGAGGGGATTTGAAAATAAGATTGTTTCATATTATAAATTGAGGAGATTGGTTAAGTAAGTGAATGAAATAAATTGCATTCACTATTTCAGGTAATAAGAGTATTCTGTGCGATTACAATCGTTTATATTGTTAATTATTCACACACACACACACACACGGTGACTCAATGATAATATTGAGAGCTTATGACGCTAAAATTTGCCGTTCTATTCCTACGATGTGCACAGTGGCGATAGCTCCTTGTCCAGCTTTGCACTAAAACATGTTTTCTTCTTTATGAGATGACGTATCTAACGAAAACTAAGTTTTCATATTAGATTAAGTACCACGTTTAATAATTATCATTATTCTACTAAAGTAGGCTTACGTAGTGTTGCTTAACTGTAGTATTGTTGTAGAAGCTCTTCAGTTATCTAAATTACAGCAAAAAGTCGTCAAAAAGTGTCACATTTATCTAGCTGGTTCAATCTCGTCTGCACATAATTTAATCTCAAATGCTCTTTTCTCTTTTTTATTTCAGTTTGTAATAAATGCTTGTCGCTCTGAAAAGATCTTTTATCAATCTATCATATAGAAAATTAATTTAAAATTAATTTTTAAATGAAACACTGAAACTTTTGTTGTTGATAAAGTATTGGTAAGCATGTTTCGCTAAAACTGTTGAACTAATAACGCTTAGATTTTTCTTTCGTGTTTTATAAATATTTTGAAAATAGCATCGTAATTCTCATTACATATTTTCTGTTAAATAAAACGAAATAACTGTTTAGTCATTTAGTCTAACTAAATATAATAACTATGTGGAAAGGAATAGATTAATTTTATCGTCTCACTTGCGTTTCAAGATTCTGCTGGTACAGAATTTATCAGCTTTTCTGTACAAAATATGTTTAAAAGAAGGGCGAATAGATATGATATCATATAAATCTAGAAGCAACATTTATTCCATGAAATAGAGTATGCCCCCCGCAGAAGCACAGCAACATGTCTGCGGAATTACAACGCTAGAAACCAGGTTTCGATACCCGTGGTGGGCATAGCACAGATAGCCCAATGTGTAGCTTGGTGCTTAATTACAAATAATAAAAAACGAAATAAAGTATAGTCCTCCACCTGGTGGCTAATCGTTAAATTAGGGTTTATAACGGTAAATTTCTGGGTTAGATCCTGCGGTGGGCACAGTGCAGATAGCCCATTGTGTAGCTTTGTGCTTTAATTAACACAAAAATTTGTCGTAAACATGATAGTAATACTATATAGCGATAAACAATTCAGTTCAATTTCCTTTGTTTGTTTTGGAATTTCGCGCAAAGCTACACGAGGGCTATCTGCGCTAGCCGTCCCTAATTTAGCAGTGTAAGACTAAAGGGAAGGCAGCTAGTCATCA
>NW_013666662.1:165413-201959 GCF_000517525.1 Limulus polyphemus | reverse complement strand
GGGCGAGCATGTTTGGTGGTATGCGGATTCGAACCCGCGACCCTCAGATTGTGAGTCGAGCGCCTTATCCACCTGGCCATGACGGGCTCAATTTCCTTTAATCATTTATTAAGAAAACGGACAGAAAAATTTTGTCATTTTAGTAACCGAAATACTGGATAGATAGCGCTTGTGACTGTAGATTAAATTGTTGCATGTATCGTTTAAGGAAAGTTCACCCGTTGAACCTTTTGTCCATTTCTTGAGTGGGTGAGAATAATGACCCTTAGACAACGTAAGGAATTGGTGAAATTTCTAGTCTTCCACTACATCCACTAGTTTAACTAAAAAAATAAACATTTGTAGAACCAAATTACTGATTATTATTATTATTTTACGAAAAAAAAACCCAAAACGAACAAACATTGAGCGATTCGTTAAAAAAATCATTTCTGTGCTAGCGAAATTGAAAGACAAACACTACTTTTGTAAATGACGTGGTACCATAAAAACTAGATGTAAAGTGTTTTGTAATTAAGCACAAAGCTACACAATGGGCTATCTGTGCTCTGCCCACCACGGGTATCGAAACCCGTATTCTAGCGTTGTAAGTCCGCAGACATGCCGCTGTGCCACTGGGGGGCAAAAAGTAGATTCATAAGAACTTACATTTACTCACCAGAACCTGGAAAAAGAATTAGATTTGTGACTTGTACGTCGCCAAAACGTAAACGACGAACTGAATGTGTAACTTCTGCAAAAAAATCAAATACGTAACCTTAACGTGACTAGAATTTAACAGATATTATACAAAATTAACTCATCCATAACCAGTATCAAACGTAAAAATTAAATACTTAACTTTTATCTAACCACAACGCAAGTGATAAATTCAATAAGTAACTTTATCGTGACTAGAACATGACAGAAAAATAAAGTACGTAAATACGTAACTTTACCTGACCAGAATATGACAGATGTTTATAGATAATCTTAAATATCGTATACGATAGAAAACGAGTTCTTGAATTTCCCTGTCAAAATTAGACGTAAAGTTCAGCTTTATTGGCAAACATCAATCGATCGTGATTGTCCAAAGATACATAAATACATCCGATGTTTAGAGCTGGATGAAGAGACCTATTATTGGACAATTCACAAAGGGCTTTCAGCAGGGGAAATAGGCACGTGCTCATCCAGCTCTTTGCTTCGGAGCCCAAGTTATCCTTTAGCATTTAACGTCTGGCAGTTATTGTAATTAGACGAACACAGTGAGCTAAGAGTCCTCGATTACTGTAATTACTGTAACCATGGTGAAGATCGTCCAACCCTCCTCTTTCAATAGAAGTGGTACATGTTAAGAGTAAATTGGAACCGTCACGATAAAAAGATGTTGTTACTTCTCTTATATCTGTAAGTTTAGATCGGAATGAAACGCTTTAAATGAAATTTCTGAAATTTAGTTGAGTTGATCTACAACTTAGTATTTACACATGATATTCCGAGTCTTTTCTCAGCTTAAATTTGAGATTAAGTGATGATGTGAATAAACTTTATTTCTACATTAAGAACTCATTGAGATAAAATACAGAAGTTCCTGTGTTTAAATTTAGCACTTCCTATTTTCTTTTATCATAGTCCACTGTCATAGTTTTTGTCATACGTTAATTTTTGTTACGTGAATTTGTTTTGTCTCACCTATTCAAATCTTTTAACATTTGTTAATTGTATGAAATCAGAAGGTGAGAAATGCATAGACAACATCTTAAACAGACATCTTCTAACTTGCAGTTTAAGTTTGGTTTGGTTTGTTTTGAATTTCGCGCAAAGCTACACGAGGGCTATCTGCGCTAGCCGTCCCTAATTTAGCAGTGTAAGACTAAAGGGAAGGCAGCTAGTCATCACCCCCCACAGCCATCTCTTGGGCTACTATTTTACCAACCAACGAAAAGTGGGATTGACCGTCACATTATAACGCCCCCACGGCTGAAAGAGCGAGCATGTTTGGTGTGACGGGGATTCGAACCCGCGACCCTCATATTGCGAGTCGAGCGCCCTAACCACCTGGCCATGCCGGGCCCTGCAGTTTAAGAATAGAACAAATAACTCGAGAACTGCGCACTTTAATTGTTCCTGTTATTTCTAGAGAAACTGAGTATTTTAATGGTATTTTATCGGAGTACAGTTAATAGTAGTTACAATTCTAAAGACACTTGTCGTAATCAATGTTGTTATTGGTTTCTTAGTGTAAAGCAACGCATTGGATTACTTACACTCTGTCTACTGCGGGGAATCGAACCTCGGGGTTTTGCGTTGTAAGTCTGTAGATTTACCGTTATCCCATCGGGAGACTAAGAAAGGTTTAGTTTATAGTTAGCTGGCCACGACATGAAAAGTATATAGAAATTAGAAAAGCCAGCTGCATCACAAATTTGGATATTTTAAAATCAAATACACTTTTAACCTTTTCCGACCATTTTGTATCACAGTTTATCAGTAGTTAATGAAATTTTTTATTATTTTACGACAAATTAGTTTTAGCGAGCAAATTTATTCAAGTTTAGTTCTTTTATATTATCAGACCTTGTATAAGAATGAACGTTTTTCGGTTTGTTTTTAAGTAAGAGTTGGCCCGGCATGGCCAGGTGGTTAGGGAGCTCGATTCGAAATCTGCGGGTTGCGGGTTCGCATCCCCGTCCCACCAAACATGCTCGCCCTTTCAGCAGTGGGGACGTTATGATGTCACGGTCAATCCCACTATTCGTTGGTAAAAGAGTTGGTGGTGGATGGTGATGACTAGCTGCCTTCCCTGTAATCTTACACTGCTAAATTAGAGACGGCTAGCGCAGATAGCCCTCGTGTAGCTTTGCGCGAAATTCCAAAAACAAACAAACAAACAAGTAAGAGTTATGAGGAACGTTTATTTACATTTAGCGAATCTCAAGACATTTACAGTTTACTGAAGCACAACCGCCTAAAGGTAAACAAATAATTGTCTATCGCTGTCCTAACTGACATTATATATATATATATATTTTCTCATAATCATAGGAAAACACGTAGTTCAAAAAAAACAATTAAACACAAACATAGAAAACCCTATAACGCTGTAATTATTTTTCCTCAGCTTGAGAGGAATGCTCAAATGGAACTTCACAAGATTGTTCTCATGGTAACTTTGTCATAAAGAAATATTTAATAAAATCAAAAATCCGAGTAAAATCGGTATCAATAACATCCGGACTGTGGAGCTAATGGGTCTGTGGTCCTACCAAAAGCATCACCATCCGCACTTAGAGACCGTAACAGTAACAGTTAAATTCCAGTATTCGATTTAACAAGAGTATCCCCAAGTTGGCCTTTGGTAGCTGTCTTTATTTCTAGTCTATCACTTCAACATTGAGTGGGTTTGAGCGAAAGTCAGCAAAATAAAGAAACAGAGAATTTGGTTGCAGTTAATAGGATTTACGATTATGGAACAATATTCAGTTTATAGTTATAACCAGCCAGTAAGTAACAATAACCTAGAAATTACGAATGTCATCTACATATTTATATATATATATATACCGGGTTTGAACAAAACCCTTTAACTCCAACTTTGGTATTTCAAAGGGAGAAACTTTTAGCCATATGATAATTTAAGTGTGAATTAAATTATTTTATACCATCTAATTTGTCTGTATACGAATAGCGTATTTGTTTTTGTTTGTTTGTTTTTGAAAGAAAGGTTCAAACATGTATAGTTAAAAAGACTGTTAGGTCTACAAAGGTTTTTGATTGTAAGTGAAAGTTTAGTTGATTTCTGAGTGACACGAACACCTAAATTAATAAATATATTCGGAGTAAAAGTATCAAAAGCAATGTCCGCATGACTATCGAAAAATATAACTACATCAGACAATCATAATAATTTTGGAAAAACTAAGTTGACAGATGGTGAGAGACTACTGAGAACAATAGACCACACCTAGCAGAACTTAGCCTACATCAACTAATCTTTGTCAATAAACTCGAATGGAACTTCACAAGATGGTTCGCATGATAACTTTGTCATTAAGAAATATTTAATAAAATCAAAAGTCCGTGTAAAATTGGTATCAGTAACATCAAAACTGAACTGAAGATCAATGGAAGAATGTGGTTTGATCAGATGAATCATATTTTACACTTTTTCAATTAAATGCGTGGTTTAAACCAAAAGAAGCTCACAACTCTGATCGAATTGTGACATCAGTTAAACATGATGGAAGCGCTGTTATGGTATGGCACATTTTTGTTGGAAAAGTTTAGGGCCTATGATCTCACTAATAGGTAAAGTGACAGCAAATGATTACTTAAGCCTTATTATTCCCAAATAAAACTGGTTTATTTCAAGGAGAAAATACACTAACCCATACTGTTGAAATAGTTAAAGACTGGTTCACGGAACATGAGGAAGGATTTGGGCACCTAACTTGACAATCACAGTCCCCAGATTTGAGTGCTATCATATCTTTATGGTCAGTTCTTGAAACTAATCTTCGAAACAGATGTCCACTATTAAGATTATTTGAGCAATCGGAAGCTTTGGTAAACGAATCGTTAAAAATATCATTGTCTGGTGAACGTGATTTTACGTCACATAATGTCACGTTAATGATGTAATGTGTACTCATGGAGAAAATAACAGGTGCTTCTATTATTTTATCTATATACTGTATATATATATATACAGAATTGGAAATAGTTATCGAAACAGCAAATAAAAGATGTATAAAAGGCGGACACTACGTGTGAAAATAAACTGCACCAGAATATTAAAGTACACTCATGTTGATAGTTTCCACTGTGATTAGTTGTCATCCACCCAACTCAGAAAGTTCAACTCCAGTATAAAGCTTTTAAATGCATAGGCGTTAATACTATGCACAGTAGTAGTAGTAGTGTTGACCTAGCCATGGCTACCTAGAATGAAAAATCACATGTAAAGCGAGAAGAAATCAAATTTTGTTTTGGCTGGTCAAGGATATTCTATGCGAACAATTGTGACATTGTTTGCAAGCTATGAAGAGGGTGCGAGAAACTAGCACTGTTGTCACAGAAGTGTTTGAGATAGAAAACCAAAACAAGAGGTGAGGGTCAGACTACAAGAGGTGTTAATGGACGTCTAGCTGCTCGACAACCGCAGCTGAGAACGGGTGAGAGTCAGACTACAAGAATTGTTAATGGACACCTAGCTGCTCAACAACCGCAGCTGAAAAGAGGTGAGGGTCAGACTACAAGAGGTATTAATGGACGCCTCGCTGCTTAACAACCACAGCTGAGAAGAAGTGAAGGTTAGACTATAAGAGGTGTTAATGGACGCCTAGTTGCTCGACAACTACAGCTGATAACAGGTGAGAGTCAGACTATAACAGGTGTAAATTGACTCCTAGCTGCTCGACAACCGCAGACTACAGAAAAGGTGAGGGTCTGACTACAAGAGGTGTTAATGGACGCCTAGCTGCTCGACAACCACAGCTGTGAAGAGGTGAGGGTTAGACTATAACTGGTGTTAATGGACTCCTAGTTGCTTGAAAACCGCAGCTGAGAAGATGTGGGGGTCAGACTCTGAACAGTGGAATGATCAACGCTGGAGACATGTGCTACTTAGAAACGAATCCAAGTTCGAATTGTCCAATAACAATAAATGACAGTTTTTCTTTTTTCCTTTTTTTTTTACGGCTGAGAGGAAAATGTTTTTGTAGTCAATGTACACCATCCATATTGAAGTACGGTGGGAAATCAGCACAATTTTGGGGCCAATGATGTTAATGATCTTCGAAAGACTGATGGTATTATTACATTATTTTTTGGGGGGGTGGTATTATATCAACGTAGTCAAGGACTATATGAGTCATTCGTCTCTAATTTTGGTTTAATAGACTAGAGGGAAGATAGCTAGTTAATAACACTTACCAACAACAACTCTTAGAATATTCTAATGAATCATACGGCAACAGGACATGAACCATGGCCCCTCAAATTTACAGTCTAATAAACCAGCTACTAGGCCACACCCGGCCCTACAAATACAAGCAGATTCTGGTCCACCATGTCATTTTCTCAGAAAAGGACTCATCGCGCGAGGATTTATTTTCCAGCAAGACAATGATCCCAAAGAGATTGAGAGAACCTCACGACCTCGTCTTAGCCTGAACGTTCTTGAGGTTACATGAATTTATATATAAAAACTAAAAAGATCCAAAGACGACCAAACAATTTAGTTAAATTCTGAAGAATGATACAGAACAATTGGAACAGTATTCTACTATTGTACATTAATAAACTGTACGATAGCATGAAAAGAGGGTGTAATGCTCTGTGTAAAGGGGACGATATACAAAATACTAGTGGTTTGTAAAACATACTCGTTTCTTTCTTTTTGTATTTTCTGTTAGTCTGTTTAAGCACAAAGCTACAAAATGGATTATCTGCACTTTGTTTATCGTGGGTACCAAACCTCGGATTTTAGCGCTGTAAGTCCTTAAACTTACCGCTTACTCACCAGGGAACTGTATTTTCTGTGACGATATTTTGTACGATTATTAGATTCACCGTCTAATTTTTATTACTCGTTGTTTATGGCTCGTGTATGTTTAACACTTGTGTACTTACAGTATTATGTACGCGGATTTGCAACGCTAGAAATCGGGTTTCGATACCCATGGTGGTCAGATCACAGATAGCCCATTGTGTAGCTTTCTGCTTAACTTCAAACAAACAAACACGGCTTCCATAATTATTTCAGCTACTCTTATACCAGTGTCTTGGGTCACTTCAAAGATGCCATGTAACATGACTCGCGCATGTTTTGATTTACACGTGATCACGGAGAAGTAAGTCAGTCCTTCCTACTTTTGATAGTGATCCTACGTCACTGAATGCAATTCAACAGTAACCAACGTATTTTAACTCATCCACAACTGAATTGAAGCACTAAATACTTAACCGAATTTCGTAGCTCATAAGTTCTTTGAGATACATTACCTGAGAAATTTGAAGAAAAAACTTAACTGTATCCTAGCTTTCCTTAAGTATCTATATATCTTATATTTTTCATCGTAACAGTAAAATATCCCGCTTAAGCTGTTAAAGCCAGTGGAAAAGAAAGTCATCAAGAGACGTTTTCTACAAAGATAATAACTCACTTCAGACATGTAGGTAAAAACGTTAGGGTTTTACTAAGAGTGCTTACAGTCATTTTGAGACAGGGCATTCAGTTTTACTTGAAACTTATTATAGGTGAACTCATCTGGGCGACCACATTTAATCTCTTTCTATTAGTTATATTTTAACCATTTTCAGATGATCTATCATTTTGCTTTGTTGAAATAATATTGGAATTGACATGATCCGTATTTTCACATGTGGTAATTCATGTAAACATTAGATATAATAGTGTGTTTGATTTTAAGGATGTTTCCTAATCATTCTCCTTACTATCATCTTGTCAGAAAGAAGATTTCGGAGCATAACTTGTTTTTCATACTGTTTTACAAGCATACATTTTCTGTGATCAGATATCGCACAATCATTTAAGAAGAGTAAACATTCTCAGAGAAGTATAACGAGTTCTTAACACTCTTCGTAAAGAAATAGAAAGGATTTGTGCATCAGTGACATAAGAGCAAATAAATCCTGAGTTTTCACAACAAAGATTCAGTGGGTATGGATCAAATACATAGGTTGGCGCGGTACCTCTGAACATCAGCGTATTGATGCAGAATCGATATCCACTTTTCTGTTGTTTATGATGTGTTTAAAATTTAATGACAAGAAGATTCGATTTCTACGTTTATGACGTATACTTAGTATTACGTTATTGCTTTACTGATACAGGGACTCTATCCGAACAAAAACAATCTAAAGCCAGCTAAAATATAGATAGACATATAAACATTTTACGCAACAAATAACAGAAATGCCTTGAAACCTATTACGATACTACAAGAAGCAGTTTTTTTTTATGTAGAGGTTAAATAAGTTGTACAGAAAACAAAGACACGCTCATTAAATTATTATCTTTATTGGAAGAAGTAAAATCATTCAATAAAAACTATTCCATCATCAGCTGAGTACAATTTCGAGCAATGTTAGGAATTGCTATAAAGTGAAAATCTACATCGCTGTAAGTTCGGCTGGTTTCATTTTTGTTCATACACTCAATTTTATTCCAAATGTCTATATGAGTACGTCCAGCTCCTCAGCCGCTATATAATTTGTGTTTTTTCTTAGTATTGTCCTCTTATAAATCTACTTTACAACGTGTTAAGCTCACATTATGGCAAACAATCACTCGCTGGATAACTGAGTATTACATTTTACACCAACATCACCTTGGATAACTGAGTATTACATTTTACACCAACATCACCCTGGATAGCCAAGTATTACGTTTTACACCAGCTTCACTCTGAATAACTGACTATTACATTTTTCACCAACATCACCCTGGATAACTGAGTATTACTTTTTCCCCAGCATCATCGTTGATAACTGGGTATTACATTTTAAACCAGCATCCTTCTAAATAACTAGGTATTACATTTTCCACCAGCATCCTTCTAAATAACTAGGTATTACATTTTCCACCAGCATCCCCCTAAATAACTGAGTATTAATTTTTCACCAACATTACCTTGGATAACTGAGTATTACATTTCCCCCAAGAATCATCGTTGATAACTGAGTATTACATTTCCCCCCAGAATCATCGTTGATAACTGAGTATTACATTTCCCCCCAGAATCACCGTTGATAACTGAGTATTACATTTCCCCCCAGAATCACCGTTGATAACTGGGTATTACATTTTCCACCAGCATCCCCCTAAATAACTAGGTATTACATTTTCCACCAGCATCTCCCTAAATAACTGAGTATTAATTTTTCACCAACATCACCTTGGATAACTGAGTATTACATTTCCCCCCAGAATCACCGTTGATAACTGGGTATTACATTTTCCACCAGCATCCCCCTAAATAACTAGGTATTGCATTTTCCACCAGCATCTCCCTAAATAACTGAGTATTAATTTTTTACCAACATCACCTTGAATAACTGAGTATTACATTTCCCCCCAGAATCACCGTTGATAACTGGGTATTACATTTTTCACCAGCATCACCCTGGATAACTGAGTATTACTTTTTTCACCAACACCACCCTGATCAACGTTTTTATTCGTTTGTGTTTAAGCACAAAGATATATCATGGGCTATCTGCACTGTGTCCACCAATATTTTGCGATATTAGCCCGCAAACTTACTACCATTAAGCTAAGTGACGCTAGAATATGGAATACTATACTTTTTACTACATGTCAATCTCTCTGATTAACAAATATATATGTGCATGGGTAGTCTTCCAAACTGTAGAAGCTTATACATCAGTGCAGTCTCTAAAGTTTGTCTTTTCGTTCGCGATGGTTAACAAAATAATCTAAAATATTCTTTTTAGCACAAATCTTCTATTTTTTTTTCTCCTACGTTTCGCAGGGTTTAGACAGAAAATACTACATATGATTTTTATTATTTGATTTTTTTTTTAAATATTTTGTGGGTGAGGTTATACTACACTTCAACAAAAAATTTTCATTTGGCGTTTTCTCACCTCTCACCCACCCACCCCGACGTGGGCGCACACACAAACGTTACACGCCCCAAAACTTTGAATACTGTGCAATTAGGCGAGAGTGAGAACACTGAAATCCCGCTAAATTTAAAGTACACTATTTATGGTTCTAAATTGCGGACAATGAACAACATGCAATATACCGTGAGTAAAGCAACATGGTAACGGGGGTATTACCTACAAATAAAATAACATCTACTTCTGATAGAGAGGAAGAGATCAACGCTGAACCTGATCTTCCCTCTTTCAAACATGGGCCAAATCCGGACGACCATTATAACGCGGCTTACTAGTTTTAAGCAGTGGACGTTATAAAAATAGATTTAAGAGTATCAATTTTAAGTATATATTTTTGAATTTGTAAAATTTGCATTTGAACTTAAAAAACAACAACAAAAAAAAATCCGTAACATTATGTTATCTGCACGTTGTTGCATCTTCTCCAAACTTCTAGTTAAGATTGTTTGTAGTTAAGTACAAAACTACACAATGGGCTATCTGTGGTCTGCCCACCACGAGTATTGAAACCTAGTTTCTAACGTTGTAAGCCCGGAGACATACCGCTGTGCCACTGGGGAGCTCTAGTTAAGAACCTCTGCCTTATGTAATTATGTCCATGCTGTATGTATTGTGATGACATACATTATATCTGGGCACGAAAGAGTAAAAAAGTACACAGATAACACAGGCCTGCGATGTTTTATTGTCTTGACATTTTTACATGTTCTACAATAATTCCTGTACGCAGTATCCGAAAATGGTATCCATTTATCTTCATCACGTACAGATTTTTCACAAAACATCATAACGCAATACATAAAAGAAAGACCACAATATGTAGTTTGAGACTAAAAGATGTAGATTTCACAAAATAAGGTCAGGATGAATGAGGATGCATAATAAATGACATCATTGTTCTTCCTTTTCTTCTGTTTGTTTGCATTTTTGTTAACAAACATAATAATAAAAAACGTTCATTGTGATAAACGAAATAATAATTTGATCTAAGTAAGAGTATTTGTCTTCCCGATTTGTAAAAAATTCTTACGTTACAGAAATTTTATATATTATTTTCAAAATCTGCGTAGCTGAATTATGGAAAATCCGTTATTAAAACCAAAACAATTTTTATGAAGTTTAAAAATGGTTGGTATTAAAAAAAAACCATTACTTGTAAACCTGAGACTCCGAGAAATCTCGTATGGCAGGCTTGGACAAAACGTAATGTTGCTATCGCAGTCGACTGCTTAACGATAATATAACTGAACAAAAAGTAGAGCTGAAGTTGATTTAACTAGGCGATGACGCTCTTTCACCTTAAACCGCAATGCTAGTCCAATTTTTAAATAGTACTGAAATGCTTACGAATATTTTGAAAAAAAAGCAATGGGTTAAACAACCCCAATCAGACAAATTATCAAGTTGAACTTACAGTCAAATAAGCGCCTTAGCATAAAACTTGTAACACTAAACTAAAAACTTAACACTAATCCGATAATGAAGAACGAAGCTAGGCTAAGTATCAAATGGAGATGTAAATCCCTAACTGAAAAGTGTTAATGAACAGGCGGGTCCAGGGGGACCTGTGCGGCTGGGGATAAAGGGGATAAGTAACAAGAAATTATTGAAAGTGGCTTCAAGGACAACCGAGCTTCTTCTCGTTTTTCTTTCTTTTCTTTTTTACAGAATGTAGGGGCATGTGCCGACATAGGGCATGTTACCTATGGTGAAACCGCCAATGTTAATGTATGCCATCAATCACTAGCATTATGTTTTACATGACATGGCTTGGTAATAAGGGCGCTCGACTCATAATCTGAGGGTCGCGGGTTTGAATCCCCTTTACCGAACATGCTCGCCCTTTCACCTGTCGTTATAATGTGAAAGTCAATCCCACTGTTCGTTTGTAAAAGAGTAGCCCAAGAATTGGCTGTGCACGGTATTAACTAGCTGCCTTCCCTGTAGTCTGTCAATGCTAAATTAGGGACGGCTAGCGCAGATAGCTCTCGTGTAGCTTTGCGCGAAATTCAAGACAAACGCAAACTCCATTTTGTAGCCTTGCGCTAAGAACTACTACAACAGTTGATAGTTTCTTTGTTATGGAATTCCTTTCTTTTTAAAGATCACATACGACTGCGGTTATTTATATCCTTATCTTCAGTTGTATGCCACATTAGTTTTAATGCTGCTGCCATGCTCTAACTGGTGACTCTGATAAAGTGCCATATGCATATAATGCATACATAAACTGTGAACCTTGTTTGTTTTATTCAAACAGCCCTCTTTTCCTATATTAAACTGAAACATCAAACAAAAAAAACAACACTTAATATGTTTAAATATTTCAAATTAAATTTACAAGTTTGAAGAAGAAAATGAAGTCTAGACATTAATTATTTCTTACATCTAAATTTTCATTTAAATTAGTTATTCATCTATTTTACCGTTTTCACTTAAATAAAACAAACTTTCCAGTTTAAGGAAAGATATAAAATGCTCTACATAGCATACAGCTGATTAAACTTGTAAAGCTCCATCCGCGGAACGTGCAAAGGAAAGTCACTAACCCATCCTACACTGTTAGCAGTATAATCAGTTGTTTTATATCTGCCCGCCAGGCATGTAGAAAACTCGTGATGTTAAGAGTTTAAGGTTAATGAGTCTATGTGGAATGAATAATACTATATAGCAATGCCCGAGGATAAGTTAAACCCCTTCAAGTGAACCCCATGCCCCACAACACTACATATGATTATTATGTAAGTTTTAGAGCAGAAACATGACATTAATTTACAAAGCTCAAAGTGATTAAAACAGCCAGAGGACAAATAAAGCGAACAAAGTTTAAATGTTTTCAAATTCAAAGTTAGCCATGTTTAGACCATAATAGTAACACACACACACACACACATGTATATGCTCGTTATCTTCCGCTAGAATAAAAATAATAAATTTAGTATTATGTTAACGTACCAGTTAAAGGAGTTTGAAATTTAAACACCACAGATGACTAGACGTCGCTTCTTTATTTCGTGTAGAAAATTTTTCTAAATTTTATATTGTAATACCAGAAAATTTAAATTATGCGTTTAAAATGGACATCACCTGCAGCTACGATTTGACAAGGCCGTCTATTTTTTTTTATTAGGAACTTAATAACCAGATAATGATTTAAAAAATATAATGTCGTGCATACTTGGCTGGTGCTGAAAGATAGTAAAGATAAAATAACTTTTCTAAACATTGTTTACTAAGAGTGTGTAGTGATAGATATATATAGTTAACACTTCTAGTTTCTCCGAAAGGATGGACCGAAGCAGTACCGTTATCGGTCCTAGTTGTCAACTTGTTGTCATAACGGATAATGTGTGTGGTAATTGCTCCCGAATGTGTTGGGATTGTCCCATCTGTTAGATAAAATCCAAACGCCGATGTCAATCTAGTCAGCCTTCAATAGTTGGCGGTGGGTGCTGTTGACTAACTGCTTTGTCTCTAGTCTATTGCTTCAAAATTAGGGACCGCTATGGGCAAGTAGCCCTTTATATAGCTGTGCACTAAAACGATCCAATATAAAACAAAAACAGGACACGTTTCGTATTAATTGGTTAGAAATCCCCCCAGAACTATTGTATTCTGCAAGATTTTAGTTTTCAAAACAGAATGATAAGCAGCGTAGTGAGATATGAAGAGATTCTTTACACGAAAAAATAATACACAGTGATCCAAAATTATCTTTCCTATTTCAAAATTTAATAATTGAATAACTAAGGAAATACAACCGTACAGTTTTCAACATCTTGTAGCCCAACTCAAACAGTTTATATTGACACGTTTTGTTTTCCAGTGAGTAATGTTACCCCGTAAAATGGCAACCGTGCAAGTAAAGGTTCAATATGTACTTGCGTAGATCAAGTCAGTGACTGTGGTGCAGCGTAATTACAGATGCCAGTACAGGAAAGAAGTATAGGGGTATGTTAAGGACATCATGTATCGCACACCTATAGCAAATACCACGGAGCTAAAGACCAGGATAAAGGACGTCATCGCCACTGTTGAAGCAAACGTGGACTGAAATCGAATATCGGATAAACATGCTGAAAGCCACTAATGGCGCATATGTAGAAGTCTACTGACAGGTCAATAAAAACTATTTGAGTCAGGCTACACGATGTTGAAAACTGCGTGGTTATATTACCTTAGTTAGTTAATTATTAAATTTTGAAACAGGAAAAATAATTTTGGACCACCCTATATATAATCTTGTTCGTGCTCTTCAGGTTTTAGTAACATGAATAACAGAATCATGCACAAGCACCGTAATAGAAACTTTGTAAATAGAAGGAAATCATTAAGAGAAAATTATTGTGTGGTCAGCGTTTGAGTCAAACGACTTCATTAGTGCTTTTCGTTTTTCCGTCAAAAAACAACGATTAAAATCTTACCCACTTATATCTATGACGAAGATTAACAAGCAAATAATGATGGATGAAAACAATTAGTTGTTTTAACTACAGTTAAGAAATTTGTTATGATTTAAGCTCAAAATATTTTTTTTTTAAGTTTACTGGTGAAAGTTTTTATTTTGATGTTTTTTTACATTTATTATATATTCTTCTATTTGCAGACACCTTTTAAAGAAAAGCTGAACAGTAAGCCAAAACATGTGAAATACAAAACTTTAGTTACTCTGAACGGCACCATATTTAAACATTAGCTAAACCGATGTACAAGACTAAAAATCTTCTATTATTGATTGCGTTTTTCTTTTTTTTTTTTTTGTATTTTCAATCTGAGCAGTACTTTTGCGACACTATGGGGCCTAACCAGACACCCCAAGGTTCAGGTATAACCGTTTGTCATGATATAAAAGACTGTCTGGTTTAAATATTAGTGATTAATTTATATTTATGAGTGAATATTTTATTATTTTTAAGTTGTTTTTCTTAATAAGAGTTAAAAACAGACGATTATAGAAGGTTTTGTTAATAACTAATTGGTGTCGAGAATACAGAAATTGATCAGACGACTTTGTAATAAAGATATTAGACAGATAAAAGCAAAGAGAATATAGCTGGTGTGAAGTGAAGTAACGTAAAAGCGATAGGCCTAACGACTTACATAGGCCTAATGTTTAATGTGTTAGAGTGAAACTAACAGTATAAAAAAGATAAGAAGGATAATTTTATTTTGTCAAAGCGTGGTTCTGAAGTAACTGAATCAGCCTGGGTACACTTTGATAAAAGGAACAGAGGATCTTCAGAAGAAAGAAGACCAAACGAATTACGGTAACTTGCACCACAACTGTAACTGTAAGTGAATCACACACAGATTACTAGTACGATAGTAATATAGAGAAGATAGTTCGACTTGTCAACTGAAAATCTAAAGTAATTGAATAGGCCTAAATGGACTTTTGACAAGAAGAAGAGAACTATATAAAAATAGTGTTTATGATATGCCTGTAATTTCTATAATGTGAAGACTTTGTTGTACATAGGTTTAACTTGTTCCGAAATCCGAATGTATATATATTATTTGAAAGCAAGTAAAGTGTGTGCTGTTTATTCACGTTGAATTTATCGCTAACAAGTCACATACACCTACTGTAGAAGAATGCTTAGCCCAACAACAACATAGTATATATTTATACAATTAAGAAATATAAGTAAAAGCCATTTATTTCGACAATTGGCAAAAAGAATATTCAAAATATTTAAAATCTGACACCGTTAGTTAGTGATTAGAATCCGCCGCCTACAAAGCTACTTTTAACTGAATAGTTGAATTAAATGTCACACTTATAATCCTCCACTGTTAAAAATGCTGGGCGTGTGCAGCGGCATATCCTGGCTCGAACGTTGATTTTTCTGACACACAGCAGTCTAACAACTGAGAGACGACTGACCTTGTTAATTCCAATAAAGTGAATTATTTCTTAATATTATTCTACCAAAAACTAAATATTATAATACCATATTCGACTTATCGGTCCAAATAAAACAAGTTGTCACGAATTTATCTTGCAAAGAATGAAGGAAATTAAGGACATCTTCAAAAATCTACCCACTTCCCATAATTAATTTTCTTTGATACAAACAAATAACATTGTTTTTCTAAGCAGGTAAACATACTTGTAAAGGGAAATGGGTAGTGAAATTATTACTTTATTATTTCATGAATAGTGATGGAGCAGTAAATAATTCTGACACGTGCAAATCCTCTCTGTAAATTATAGAGGTCTATAGTCGCTTCACGTATATTGTACAGACTGTAAAGTGAATTAAAATACTTGTTTACAGCAGTTTTGTTCACTACTTCGTGTGAAAGAAAATGAAGTGTGAATGTTTGTTTGGAGGAGATGAAGTAACAGGCGAAGTGAGGGTCAGGAAGGAATATTGCCCCCTCAGCATGGGATGCCCGAGGGACCTCACCTCTGGAAAATCTATGATGATTTTTGTATGCTATCTAGTGCATTTTAAGACATGATAGAAAGGCCAACTGCAAAAGCTGGGATGCAAAATGAAACCTCTGTGTATAAGTTTATACGGTGTTACTTGGTGATATTTTACTCCAAAAGTAACTCTTCCTACGTTATGCTAGATTTTGATAAAGCTTTTTTGATCATGCTGGACGAACCTTTAACGTAATAACAATATTAAGGAAAGTTGATTCATGAGTCACAGTAAAACATTTGTAGTGTAAGGTGCGCAGTGATAGACACAGGAATATCTGCAACATGACGAGATGTTCAGTCACGTGCTTAAATAGTGTTAGGTGCACAGTTCCAGACAGGAACACCTGCAGCATGACCAAATGTTCAGTCACGTGCTTAAATACTGTTAGGTGTACAGTGCCAGATGGGAACATCTGCAGCATGACGAGATGTTCAGTCACGTACTTATATACAAATATGTTTTGTTTTTTATTTCATTTATATAATATATAGAAGTAAATGTAATTTACTATTAGATGTAGCAGTTAAATATATGATGTATAAACAAATTTATCTTGGAATTTGGAATAATTTTTATTTTTAGGCCCGGCAAGGCCAAGTGGTTAGGGCGCTTGATTCGCAATCTGAGAGTCTCGGGTTCGAATCCCCGTCCCACCAAACATGCTCGCCCTTTCAGCCGTGGGGGCGTTATAATGTTACGGGCAATCCCACTATTCGTTGGTAAAAGAGTAGCCCAAGAGTTGGCGGTGGGTGGTGATGAATAGCTGCCTTTCCTCTAGTCTTTCACTGCATAATTAGGGACGGCTAGTACAGATACCCCTCGTGTAGCTTTGCACGAAATTCAAACCAATTCAAACTGGCATAGTTTGTTTATGTGGTAAATCCAACGTCAGGCGTTCATCCTGAATCAGTACTGAAAGTACTGAAAAACACATTTAGGTTTTAAAATGACAACAAACTGACCGCTAAAAGTGAGAAACATTTTCCTCACGAAATCAGGTGACCGAAGTTCTGTGATGTAATAATTACTATTACAGTTTACTTCTCGAGCGTTCTAGTTAAATAGATAAAGACTTTCTTTGTAACACTAATGCGGATCCTTCGTCAATCATTTCATGAATCTAAACAATTTAACCAGGTAAAGTTACTGCAAAAATTCACAAAAAGCACAATCTGCGCAGCTAGCTGTTTACGGTTTTATATGTTTTATTTTTTTTTCCCGCGGTTTCAAAGTTTGAAAACAATAGTGTTCAAATTTTTGTGTTCAGGTTGTTATTAAACAATTATATCTAGCGTTGTAGTCACAATACCACGACACCTCTGTCTCCAAAACTTTCTATATTGTTAAACTTTATGACTATCTGAAGTTACGTAACTGTATTAATTGCATTATTTAATTGCAAACTATTAAATTATATTCAACTTCCATACTAATCCGGAAGAAAAGTTGGTTGTTTCGCAAGTTTGCTCAAAGCTACAAATCGGTTAGTTGAAATGTAGACCAGAAGGAGGGTAACTAGCACTTAATTCCAGCTCTTGGGCTAGTCGAATCGAACAGTGGAATTTGAATGTCACGCTTATAATGCACTCATAAGCTCAAAATATGCAAACCGCGAACCATGATACAAGTGCGGTACTAAAACCTCTAGGCCACGCCCGGCTCAAGAAGAGTTCGAATTACTATTAATAAGTAACCGGAATTATAATAATAATTACATTCCTTTTTATCTTTGTTTGACATAGCTTCGTCATATTGGGTTTGTCTTGTTTCAAACCTTATTGTTTCCTTTCTGATAAAAGATGGTTTGTTACTGTTTCCCTTATAGTTAGTCACTGATTTTCAAAAGTTGTTGAATAAAAAACTCCTTCTAAAATGAAATTAAAAAAAGACCCAAAACTCGAGCTCATTAAAATAGTTTATTGTTTTTCTTCATTAGAATAAAGTTTAAACAAAGTCTCGACGCCAGAGTTCTTGGTTTCTAATACTCAGTGGTTAAAGGTTATCTACCTTCCATGTTGTTTCAGAAGGAGAGTTGAGTATGAGCTTCTGTAAAGAAGTAAGTAACTGTATTTCAAAAAAGAAAAAAAAAATAGAAACCGTCCATTAGCTAGTTATCTTGACTTTTTTCAAAATAATCTTAAAAATATTAATAAGATTATAGTTAAATTACATTAGCTAAAAGCAAAGTCTATTAAAAGCTGATAAATGTGACTTTTTATTCTTATAATCTTTTGAAATATTCATATGTATAAGATCAGAATACATTAAAACTCGTTTTGTTGAAGGCCTACCATGTTTTTTTTTGTTTCTTTTTTAATTGTTAAGCACCATAAACAGTTAGCTATAAACAAAAATAGTGTCTAATCTGGCAACAAAATCACCACGTGCCAATAGCTTGAATTATGTTCTCTCTGACCGTAAAGCGAATGGTTTGAACTAGAAACGATATATTTGCTCGAATAAAGAAGTTTAAGAAACGTGAGCGAAAGCGAACCTAATATAAACGCTTGGACTTTCCTCGGGGATTTAACTGCCAAATGTTCATGATAAAAAAAGAAAAAAAATACTAATACGGCTCTTTATATCTTTTAGTCTTGGAAAAACACAGGACTCTTATGTAAACACGAGTTCTAAAAGTCCTAATGGAAGCCAATAATTACGTTCTTGTATTCTTATCGCTCGAGGCCTTCTGTTGAAAGATAACAAACTTATGTTAAAATGAAGTCTGGATTCGTAATGTGCTAATATTTTTATATATTATTTACCTTCAAGAAAAACCATACTTTTATAGTTACTATTTGTTCAGCCGTTTGTTTAATATTCCAATCTAACTGAGACGTTGACAGTAATGTTAGTTGCGTCACCAAATATTTTGAGAAAATACTTTTTTAATTTGTTCGTGGTAGTGGTGCATTTGAGGATTTTCAAACTGCTGTTTGTAAAAGTGTATATTATAATTAATTCACCCAATTTCGAGGCATATATTTAAATACTTAAAGACTGAAAGCGATGTCAAGAATGATATACAAACGAGCCTATTATCCTTTTTATGTAAATCACGCTCCAAAATATCGTTTATTGCACCCTGGTAATGTATAGCAAAATAAGTATCTTGTTATTCTATCGTAATTTATACCGCTACGCAATGGCAAGGAATGAAAAATTAATACTTTTCATAAACCCACAATTTAATTCACAAACGACCTCACTTTCTCGTTTCGTTGTTTTTAGGTTCGTAGGAAAGAATAGCCTAACCTTTAGGGATCATTCTTTTTTAAGTTCATAGGAAAGAATAGCCTAACCTTTAGGGATCATTGTTTTTAAGTTCATAGGAAAGAATAGCCTAACCTTTAGGGATCATTGTTTTTAAGTTCATATGAAAGAATAGCCTAACCTTTAGGGATAGTTGTCTTTAAGTTCGTAATAAAGAATAACCTAACCTTTACGGATCGTTGTTTTTAAATGCATAGGAAAGAATAGCCGACATTCTGAATATTTACATACTTCGTAAGCATCGAGTAAAGTAATTAGAAAAATAAAGCAATATTCTTAATCTTCGGATTGTATCTTTGGGGTGATTTCTTCTGATTGATTATCGTATATCATGCTGATTCTTGCAAATTTCTATAGAGGATTTACTATCTTGTTCTTCGTATTACAGTTGTAGATTCTTTTTCTTTTCTCTCCCCGCCCCACCTCATGCTTATAACGTCGCTTAGTGCTCGAAGACAGTGGGAGGTAAGTTGGGTGAAATCTTGTATAAATAATTTAATTTCTGTGACTATTTCGGTACTTCTCCTGCAGAAGCTTTTTATACGTTGAAACCTGCTTCTTTACTTTGTAGGTTTTTGTTTGTTTGTTTTGTTGAATGAATTTCACGCAAAACTACTCCAGAGATATCTGCACTAGTCGTCCCTAATTTAGAAGTGGTAGACTAGAGGGAAGACAGCCAGTCAACACCACCCACCACTAACTTTTGGGCTACTCTTTTACCAACGAAAAATGGGATTGATTGGCACTTGATAACAGCTGAAAGGGCAAGCATATTCGGTGACGGGATTCAAAACCGCAAACAGGAGATTGTGATTCGAGCGCCTTAATCACCACGCCATGCCAGGACAATTTGCAGGAGATCAAAAGGTTACTTAGATGTTTCACCATAGGCTTGAGATTTTATATTTAGACATTGCTTTAACAAATAGCCTTGAAATGAAAGTTTTGTCAAATAATTCAAATGATTATGCTATTGTAACTGAACCTTCCAAGAAGATTTAGGAAATTAAAGATAATCAGACATCCCTTAGTTTAGCAGGTGAGCAATCGTCATAAAAATTTATGAAGCTAGGTGAACCATTTAAAAATCGTGTAGAAGCATCTGTTCCCCTGGTGACACAGATATGACTAACAATGGATTGGTCTCGGCGTATTTTAAAGTCTAAGTCAGATATACATGAAATTTAATCAATAAATAATATATAAGAAATAGTTAATTCATGAGACAATTGAGCAACAGTAAAAGTAGAAACACTGAATAACTTCCATTGCAAATGTAACTCTCTTTTTTTTTCATTTAGATTGAAAAATAAGCATTGAATAACAGATTCGATGACACTGATAATGTCGCTGTTTTCTTGTTGATCCAATAAAAGAGAATATTTTAAAATTAATAAGTGTGAAAATGGTCAATCCATCGATGTTGAGATTTTTTTTTTCGGAAAGAGCATTACCAAAAGATGATATTCTTTGCCAGTGAAAAATACGTAACTGTATTCAAATTCGATGACGAGGAACCCACTTTGAGACTAATAATGGCTGGAGACGGCTTGAATGGGTAATGAAGAAAAACTTTAATATAAGTTTAACATAACAGCAAATGTACAACGTTTCGACAAGGTTTTGTACCTGATGATGACTGTTCTCCAAAGTTGTAGAAGAATCTCGAGAGTAAGAATCAACAATATATGATTTACTTACACGTTTAAATGTAGCTCAGTATTGTTACGTAAGACTGAATTTTCTAGAAAACCTTCCCATGACTATAACTATAACCAACACGACGCGCCAAGAGGAGTGTCTATTAGTAATTCACTATAATCAGAGTGCTATAAACTTCGAAAGCTATAACTATGATTGTTATAACGCTTATCAACCGGAAAGCTTGAGATATTTGACTAGGAATCTTTACAAAGTTCGAATATTACAAACTATTTAACTTCAGTGGATTCTCATCGGACAATAGTATTTTTATGAAAACATTATATAAATTCATCGTGGAGAGCTCAGCGTGTGTGGCCAGTAAATAACCTAACGTCATCGGTGGAAACTCAATCTCTAATAGGCGTATGCTCAGCAAGAACTACAGAGCTAGCTAGATCCCTTTTTTGTTAAACGAATCGTACCTAATAATTAACTCGCTCATCGTGAACTCTCGATAAGATATCGAAGAAGTTCCAGACTAAAAGTAAAAGGAAGACTTTATATGGCTTTTAAATTTGTGAAACTTTTGTTTATAAATCATTGTTTATAATAACCATTTGTAATAACTGTTATTGTAAATTGTACTGTTGTGTGTATATTAAAACATATTTGTGTTAAAAAAGAAAACGGTGTGTATCAATCTTGTTGGCAAATATCGTAAACTGACTATATATCGGCATATATTTAAATACTAAATCCAAATTACAATTTAACTACTAAATTTAAATTATCAGTTAACTCAATTTCAGACCATATAAAATTCTAATATGTAACACTGTCAATTCACAAGGTTACGTGCCGGTAACCCTTGAATACAGTTTTGCGAGAAATTGAAAAACAAAATAAAACATTTTCTTCCCCTTTTTACGTTATAGAACTGAGCTGTTGTAGTGCAATTCAAAAGATATTCCAATATGTGTAATCAATATATTTTTAATCAAGGTTTATCACTTATAAGCTGGGGTGTTTAATCTAATATAAATTAATATCTAATTGCTGAGGATATATATATAATGGGCTTAACATTATTTTATGGCTGTATTTTTTAATTTGATTCATGTTTTACTTTATCTAAGTAAATGAAGGTAAGTATTAAAATATACGGTTGCAAATGCACATAATCTTATATCGATACTGTTACAAATGTTCGTAATCTTATACCACTTTCTGATTTAGGATACAGTACAAATATACATTTACAAATGTTCGTAGTTTTATGCCACTTTCTGATTCAGGATACAGTACTAATATACACTTACAAATGTGCATAATGTTATACTACTTTCTGATTTAGGATAAAATTTACAAGTGCTCATGAACGCCGCTTACAATATTCTGTGCTTGTAAAAATTATTGAAACTTTTTTGCATGTGCTTAGAAGCAGTGTTCACATATCTTAGTGCTTACGAACATTATATGGTTTCATATCTGCAACGTTTCACCAACTCATTGGGTTTAAAAATATATATAGAACCAGGTTTGGCTCAGGAGTAAAAGTGTCAAGCTGTGGAACTTAAGGCCTAAGGTTCGAACCGCGATCTCTGAATACACTGTGCACTTTCAGCTGTGGATGTATTGTGAGAGTGGCAATAAATCCCGTTTTCCTGTTCAAAGCCAGACAAAGTTCTTGTGGCAGAAGTTACTGCTGACAAGTTGATTTTCCTTCGGTCAGTACTTAAAAATTAGGGATGGTTATACCTGTGTCCTAAGGTGTTTTTCAAGTTAAAAATATCACTCAGAGCGGTTTCCAAAAACAAGTGTAAAATTATTCTGAAAGCAGCCTTCCCCAACCTTTCGAAGAAAGAACACCTTTATATATATATATATGTGTGTGTGTGTGTGTATATATGTGTTAAGCTATGTTGTTTTCGAACATACATATACACAAGGTTCAAATTAACTTATTTAGGAAATTAGTTTTATCTGTCATATAATCGCATGGTTCTTGTATTCGGCTTGGTTCAAATAGTCTATATGGTTCTAATAGTTTACATGGTTCAAATATATATTTTGTGTGGCGCTTAAAAATTGTATGGTTCCAACAGTTTGTTTGATTTTTATAATCTGTAACGTTCAGATAGTTGTTTCTGTCTTTATACTAATTTGTATATTATTATAATTAGCATGGTTCAGATAGTCTGTATAGATCTAATAGTTTGTATACTTCAATTAACTTGTATGGTGCTAATAATAGCCTGTAAGGATTATATCATTTGTACAGTTAAAACAATCTATGTGGCCCTTATAAACTACGCGGTTCTAATAATCTGCATGGTCCTAATAATAGCCTATATGCCACACTCGCCATGCTATATACCACGAAGTTTTGCTTAATAGACTGGGAGGGGAATTTCAAAAGAGTTAATTTTTTTTAAGTTTAAGAAAATGGTATGATTTTCTGTTACAAAAAAAACTTTCAAAACATTTTCATGTGTGTGTGTTGTAAAGTCAAAATCTGGTATAATTGTTTTGTTTTTTTGTTTTTTTCAGAGTACCATATACTCCGACCTAAAGCATGTTAATGCGAAAATGGAATTACCACCCATTTTTCTATTAACCACAAAATCCAAATTAAATATATTAGATTTAAAAATTTTCAACACTACGTTTTCAAACAGTATTTTCCACTTTTGGAGAATTAAAAACGTATAATATCAACCTATCAGAAGCTATGAATGACAAATTGTATGCAAAAATTAATGTTCACCTCACAATTTCATTTGCGAACATGGACCTTTCTACACATAAACAAATTGTGAGTTTCGATAATTTTCATAAATACTTAACTAACTCATGTAGATGGGGCCAAAACAGTTTTTAATATCAAAAGGCTTAGATTAAATTCATATTTACAGTTTATCTTTTCCATATGCACATTCAATATATTTACTACATTGACACTTTCATAGCAGCGAGTCATATTCTCAAGTAAAAGCAACCACATACAGATATGAGTAACTTCAATCATGACATGTCTACTTTGACCAGAAAGCTAGACTAATCAAAATTTGGATTAATAATAATAGTACTACTTCAAAATAATATACTACTTAAAATACTACAAGTTGACTGTGAACAAAGTTATCTTTGGATTAAACTGAACAGTGTCATGGCACTAGGGGATTCCCCTATTCTGAGCACAACTATATCGATCTTATAGTTAAGCAGTGCTGAATTTTATACTGTAGTACATATTAGTGTGGACTATGTATCATCATGGTTAAAAGCTGTCTTGTTGATCTAGAACTACTGTGTTTGTAAACATACAAATATAAATAGCTATAAGAAAAAACAAACACATTAGTAACATATTGTATGTGTTAGACCATGTTTCACCCGAATTTTACTGACACATACAGAGTATTTTTATCAGGTTTATTATATCAAGCTTATGACCGACTTTGTTTGCCATATTTACATATATTTAATGTACTTTGCGAACGGTGCAATCCTACTACTGATTACAGTAATTAAAATAACAAAGCCTTTTCTAAACATTTTATTTTGAAATAAACTAATACTTTATGGCATAATGCATGAAGATTTGTTAACAGTTCCAAGCAAAATATTTTTGTTCAAATTTACACGCAGTGTGTCTGATGTTTGTTTTTTATTTTCTGGCCGTCCACTTACTGCGTTAAGTGTTTAACTACATACATGTACATACTTACAAAGTTTCAATAAAAGTAATAAAAATGTCAGATATTTGTAGATGTTTCTGTGCTAAAACAGAGTACGATGTGTTACAGCTTCTGACTGGATAATACTGAATGAAACTTCTCTTACATAAAGTAACGAAAATACGTCGAGATTTTTGCGGGTTTTCTTAGAACTGTGTGGTTCAAATGCTCGCGCACTTTCACGTACAAATTATACCACATTTGTCGTTTACAACATACTTTAAGATATTTTTTGGAGGAGATGGGGTCATCTCTTCCAGAAAATTTAATCAGACCTTTTCCTTAGAGGGTGTTGAGTTTACTCCTTCTAGACTAAGTTATGACATACAAGAATACTTAATAAAAGATATATTCTGTAAAGTTAAATGTTTTATGAGAAATCCGCTAGGTGACGCAGGAAATATACGTTATATTCATGTGATAATGAAACAAGACACCTTTTGATTGTATAATAACCCCATTTGTGTATAAATAAACAAATAAACATGAACATATAACTGTTCTAGAAATTGTTTTGCAAAAATTCGTAAGTCACAAATGGTGGATCTCTTAAAGATTTATTTAGAAATGAACAAAGTCACATGGGTGCAAAATCTTGTAAAAAATATTATTATTTCCCGGTCACAGTTTGTGCCAGTTTTGTGTGTAATGATATGTTTTCACACCGTTCTTTCAATTTCAAATGCTTTTGAAATTGTTAAAATAATATACATATATTGTTTATATATATGTGTGTGTGTGTGCATGTATTATTTAAGAAAGTAAAACACCAAATCATCAGATCTTTGAAGCAAACGAAATCTAAACACTAATCTTCAGTTTAGTAAAAATAATAAGACTTTTTCTTTGTAAAGCAGAGACACGTTCGCTTACATCAGAGATTCATAGCTAAACATTTAGAACCACTGCATCACAGGGAAAATAATAAATTTAATATGAAGCCAGAGAGAATGAGAGAAAAATTCAGGGTCTCACTTCTCTCGTTTTAATAAAGATAAAGAACCAATTTTTAAGAACGCCCAGTGTTGTGACCGAATCCATCGGAGTACAAGTAAGAAACCTTAAAAGTTTCTCGATTATAAAAAAATAAATAGTTATTAGTTTTTATAAAAGAAAATTAAAAGTTATCCCTTTTAAGAGACAAAGAAGACGATTACACTGTACATAAAATAAATCGATAGCAATCCTCAAGAATCAATGTATAATATGGATTTTGTTTGTTTTGTTACATTTCGCACAAAGTTACTCAGGCCTGTCTTTTCTCACCGTCCATAATTTTGAAGGGATAGACTAGAGGGAAGGCAGTTAATCAACACCACCCATTGCCAACTAATGGACTACTTTTTACCAACGAATATTGGGATTGGTCATAACGTTATAACACCTTCACGTCTGAAAGGGCGAGCATAATCGGTGATAGGATTCGAACCCGCGACCCGCAGGTTTCGAGTCGAGTGCCATAACCATCAGGCCTTGCCAGGAACTGTCGACTGTTCATATCAAAAAAGTTTCCTATATGGTAGGCGCCTTGCATCTTATTTAATTACAAATTTCTTAGAAAAAAAAAGGATATAATATAATTAAAATAGATGTATGAAAATGGATATAAAAACGATTCAACCTTTAATTAGGGATATATACTAAACTTTAACTGAAGAAATATTTATATATATATATATAATTATATTGAACTATTAGCCCTCAGTGGCACAGCGGCATGTCTGCGGACTTATAACGCTAGAATCCGGGTTTCGATACCCGTGGTGGGCAGAACACAGATAGCCCATTGTGTAGCTTTGTGCTTAATTGAACTATTCTGGGAAAGGCTTACAGATGGCTCGGACATTTTTTAAAAGATAGTGTATACATCGGAGGCTTTCGATATCGTATAGTTAATGGACTTTTTGCTAATCCACTACATAATACCATAAATATTCATTCTGATTGCCTAATAATTGTAAAAATTATTATTAAGGAGTTTATTGTTCACCATGCAAATCATTTAAGACGATGAGTTTCATTATAGGGAAACTGATCAGAATGGGTAGTTGACTGCGATATTCTATTTCCAGTATTCAGAGCAACTGATAAAAAGGAAGGATTAGATCTGTTAACCATGGTAACCACGCATTTATCTAATTCTAGTTTTATCAAAATTTCATTTAAGAACACTAATTCACGTCTGAAAATTATTGTTAATGACAGCACCGTTGATATATAACAATATTGAATAGTTTAGTATTTCGTAAGTCTAAGTCTAAGAAATTCGAGGCTATTGATGTAAGATCCCTCATTTTTTGTGATACGTAATCTAGTCAAAAGTTAAGAAATAAAATTCAGAAATGGAACAGTTATTATAATAAAACAATTATCCGTTTCTCCAAATCTGTTGTGTCTATGATTTGATTTGTAGATGTGTAATAACATTTTGTGAGTCAATGTAATATTTGTACGAGTAGAATGGTAATATTCCAAGTCGCGTAGAAAACAACCACTCTATCTATGCCTTTCATACGCGTATCTTTATGTTTAAGTTTAATAGCACAAGTTAATAGGCTAAGGTGACCATTGTTATGAGAAGAGCACAGTCTACAAAAATCTAAAGAAGTTTTCAAATTGTTATAGAACCGGTCTTGTACATATTGTGTTACAGATTGTATGCGATATGAATAGTTTTAACTATTTTTAATTTCTCAATTCTATCGAAATATAAAAATTAATTAAAAACATGTTTTAACTTATTCAAAATTCTGGATTGATTGTTTATTAAGCTGTTACAGTTTTAACATTGAATGTTTCCTATGTTTACGACTATAATTTTCAGGTTGGTTGACAATTATCATAAATTATTAATAGTAGTAACAAAGGTACCACTAGGAGTAACGTGAAGCAAATAACATCATAATCGTTCCCTTGTTTTTTGTATTATCTGATTCTCGTTCTAACACCAGTTTTATATACATGAAAGTTAGAATCTTCATGTGGACGAGATGAAGTAAGCTAGACTCTTCGTGTGGACGGGATGGAGTAAGCTAGAGTCTTCGTGTGGACGGAATGAAGTAAGCTAGAGTCTTCGTGTGGACGGAATGAAGTAAACTGGACTCTTCGGAGCACTAAGCAAAATCTGAGCATTGAAGTTTAGACTCACCATGTACCAGGCCAAACGTATAGGATAGGCACGTAAGTTTATTAACATAAAATAACGTGTTATCCGACGCAAGATTAATAGATGTAAAGGGTAAACACGTGCGTTAGGTCTAAGAAGAGCAGACAAATGTACAAGCCTAAAGCGAACAGTATGTTCGTGAAAGTGTTGGTAAAGCTGTTAAGAAACGAAATTGGAAAATATTATAAAATATATAAGATATTTTCCTCACTGCTTTTTTGTTTGTTTGTTGTTGTTTTTATAACGGGAAACTGTGGCTACTGTAGATCATAGACTAAATACTGATATATCTCTAGAACCATTAGAATGTGACTGATGTTATTGAAATAACGTGAAACTGTGGCTACTGTAGATCATAGACTAAATACTGCTACATCTCTAGAACCATTAGAATGTGACTGATGTTATTTAAATAACGTGAAACTGTGGCTACTGTAGATCATGGACTAAATACTGATATATCTCTAGAACCATTAGAATGTGACTGATGTTATTCAAATAACGTGAAACTGTGGCTACTGTAGATCATGGACTAAATACTGCTACATCTCTAGAACCATTAGAATGTGACTGTTGTTATTTGAATAATGTGAAACTGTGGCTACTGTAGATCATAGACTAAATACTGCTACATCTCTAGAACCATTAGAATGTGATTGATGTTATTGAAATAACGTGAAACTGTGGCTACTGTAGATCATAGACTAGATACTGCTACGTCCCTAGAACCATTAGAATGTGACTGTTGTTATTTAAATAATGTGAAACTGTGGCTACTGTAGATCATAGACTAAATACTGCTACATCTCTAGAACCATTAGAATGTGATTGATGTTATTGAAATAACGTGAAACTGTGGCTACTGTAGGTCATGAACTAAATACTGCTACATCTCCAGAACCAATAGAATGTGACTGATGTTATTTATCCAACCTTCATCAGATATACATGAAAATATTGCTGAAGAGGCGGTGTTGAAAAATTTAGCTTCCACTGTATTGGAATGTTGCACGTTTTATGAGATGTTTTTTTTATATTTTAGATCTGTGTTATTATGATCAGATTTTTTATCAGTGTTTATTCTCAATCTTTTAAATTGAAATTATCAAAATTATTTGTAAAGCATGATTCTACAATTTTAAAAATACACTTTGAAAATCATCTCCAGTATTTTTTTTTTAATAATTCAGTCTAGGTAAACACTGAATATACATGAATAATTATTTTTTGTTACGACCCACGTGTTACACACTGGTCTGTAGTTGAACGTCAAGTATACCTTGATTACCGGTACTTAAGTTTGTGGGAAACATTTATCTCTTATCAAATAAAATCAGCAAGAGAAATTAAACAATAAAATAATAATAATCCACTCGGAAGATGCTTCTGTTGGAAAATATTCTTTGCTCAGTGCTCAATACATTGACGGTCGCTGACCTTGAAACTGCTTCCTTCTTCATCGATCGAGTTCGGTTGCATGATACTCCATTAAAACAAGCTTTTGTGAAGAACAAACAGCCAGGTCAATCTTAAACCTACATGTTGATAAACTTTCCACGGACTCATCTATATACGTTAGCTTCCCAAGCCACGTTTACGTAGACCAAAAACAACAACAAAAAGCCCATTGTAGCTGCATAGGGACATCATGACGGATGTGTCGCGGAATGAGATTGGTGCAACTCTTGTTTCTTTGACCACCTTTCTCATGATAATTTTAAAGTTTATGAACCTTCGTCATTTGAAATCCTCGTTTATTGTCTTTTAATTGTAAACTTCATCATAATGGCTTTTTTGTGTCGGAGGATTCTCCTTCGTAAACCTAACCAGAGCCTTCATTTTGCAGATGAGAACGTTGTTCCAGAATGGACGGGGTGTGTTTTCAGACACTACTGCTGATTTAAATGTCCTGCTTTGCGAATTTAACTGTTTCCATGGGGAACTTGACGGCTATCCTCTCCTCTTAAGCGTTGTGACCTTTAGCATACATCACTTGAAAAATCTCGCTAAATGAATAGCTTTCCTCCTCGGAAAGAGCTGTAACGTATTCTTCCAGCTATAAGTCTACCTTAACAGTTAACTATCATAAAATGTTTGGGAATTCGCTATAAACACAATACATTAGCGCGTGTGATGACACGCATCGCATCTGAGACGTCATAACCCTATATAGAAATCATTTAAATAAAATGTAGTTAATCTCCTATGAACACAATGTAAATAAAATTTCAATTAAATATATTGCAGAATATTTTCAATGGAAATATCTTAACTTTTTCAGAAATAACAATTTATCATAAAGAATCCGTTTTAAAAAATATTTTAACAATATCCATTCAAACATTTTAATGAATTTTTAGCGACAATATTGGATGACGTGGTCTAACGTGGTTTCTCAAAACTGTTCTCACTTCGTGCTGTTAAAACATCCTCTGTTCAGAGAAACCTTTGACTACAGTTATAATTGTTTTCCTGTTTATTCTGGTAAAATTATTATAGTGTTGTCTTTCTTCAAGTTTATGAGTGCATGTTTTTTTTTCTGTTTTCTGAACAGTTTATTTTTATGGCTCGTTCATTTCTACTTTTTGAATGTTTCATCTGTTAAAATTTTTTTATTATTTTTAGAACCACAATGTGTGTGTGAATTATATGCGATATAATGTTTGATTGATTTATTTCTATTTCATCAGGTGCACTTCGACGTATCATATTGATAGGATTACTTCACTTATGGCTATTGCTAAACTTCACGTTTTCTATATAGAGGACAAATCTAATTTTCTACTTCCTAAAGACTGGAGAATGTTTATTGTAATGATGAAAAATATTTGCAAAGTGTGATAATTGTATTTTACATAAGACTTACATTAACAAGGAGACACTTTTCATGATTTTTGACAGTGTTTAAACCTTCAACTTCTCGATTTAACAAATATATTTATTGTCACGTTTTGATTTCTGTTGCTTTTATTCTATAATCAGTATTCATATTATCACCATATTTGAAACCCAGAATATAAAGTTGCCAGTTTAACGACAAGCAGGCTTACTGTATAAAAAGTGAGAAGATCCAACCATAAAACTATTTAAATATCAAATAAAACAGCTTGAAGTGAGTAAAAACAAAAATAAAACAAATAAAACGTTTTGATCATACCTTCGGTCATCCTCCGGTACAAGTTTATTGTCCATAGCAGGCCTAAATTAAACAGCAGTTTACTGTCCATAGCAGACCTAAATTAAACAGCAGTTTACTGTCCATAGCAGACCTAAATTAAACAGCAGTTTACTGTCAATAGCAGACCTAAATTAAACAGCAGTTTACTGTCCATAGCAGGCCTAAATTAAACAGCAGCTTTTCCAAATACTTAAATTCTTCTAAGTCACGTGGTCATTTGTGACACAGCTATGTATGGAGAACAAGACCCTGTTTTGTCCTGATAAGAGTCGCCTCAGGACATAAAGACCGGTATCCATCAGTAAACCTTTTCCACAGTGGCCTAATTTCGTCTTGTGGGATGGCTCCTGTAATCAGTTGTACTGAACTGATTTGGTGGCCTTGGAAGGCGGGTTTAGAGTCCCACATTTATCGCCTTTACGTACTGTGTAGACTTTTGTAAATTGCAAGGTTAAAGCAAGCGGATTTAACCTACACGCATGTCTTTCCTGACATATCCTCTTTATTTTGTACAATCTTATACCTGACAAATTGGAAATAATGTATTTGACAGTCTTGAGCTTGTAATGTTTCTCACAGATTCTCCCTCTCTCTTTCTATATATATATAGAACATTGTTTGTGGAATCTCATTGTATTAGCTGGTTTTCCATTGTATTAGCTTTCCAAGTGTGGTGTATGTAGCGTTCCATGAACACAGTACAGTGTCTCTACAATTGAAAGTATTTGTCACTGTGATATCCATACTACTTTCTAGCTGTCAAGGTGACAAAAGCCCAAGCTCCACTCGTGCTAAGACTCGTCTACAGGAAAGGTACGTAAAAAGAATTTTTCTAAGAGTTGTGCCTCTCATTGTTCATATTGTTCATATCTGTAAAACAGTGCTGTTTTAGCCCTTACTAAAAACATTGCAGTCACATTGTAATACATAAATACAACTGAACGTAAAAAAAAGTTTATTTTTGTTTTTAAAACTTTCAGATATTCCTCCTTCCTCAGCCAACAGTTTACAAAGGGAGAGGGGGGGAAGGGACAAAGAGACTCCCTACTGTAATGGAAAATGAAACTAGAAGTAATACAGGAAACCTTTTTTCACGATTAATCTATCTGTACTTGCGTGATCATTGATTCAGTCTAATATTACATATATTCAGAGTGTTCACCATCGTTATCAATACACGTGCAGCTCAATCAAGAAGAAAGCCTTCCGGTTTTTGTGTTGCTTGTAGTTTTGTTTTCATTTGTTCGGGTGAGGGGTTCGCTGTGGCCCACTCTGTATATCGCGAAGCTAATTTATTGTTTGACTGTAAATAGTCATAACAATTATTGTTGAATAATGTAAGTCGTTTTAAATTTGTACAAACATAAAAAAACACGGTGATTTACAACAAAGATGAATTAAAATCCTGAACTTTAACAGTTTCAAATAAATTTAATCATCAAAAGTAATTACGGCAACTACAGAACCTCATGAATACAAGGCTACCTGTTTACTGTGAAACATTAGTACAGTTTGGTTAGACCAGTGTAAAAACTTTTGTATTTCATGAATTATTCATATTTAAATCAATCAGAATGTGTGTGGGATGGGGGACACAGTGTGACAAACTTTGAAATGAATCAAGCTTCATAACAAGTGGAAACTAAGGAGGTTCAGAGGCACGTTATCCGAAAATGGGTTAAAGTACGACGGAAAGACGAAAGTGAAATAAATGTGAAAGATTAGCACCTTCAAGTTTAATGGCTTATTTATATACTTTAATCCCTTCGTCTCCAGCTACGAGATGTATTTTAGAATATCTATTTAAAACGAGTAATTATTTTTCGACTAAAAACTCAATTCAAGTCGGGAAAATTCTAAACTTATTGAAGTTTATAGAGAGGTTGAAGTGGGTGCTTGTTTTCTCTGTATTGGAGAAAGATGTTCTGCTCTTCCCATGTTCAGTCATCTATGAAACTTCTTACAAGTAAGGTGCTTGTAGTAACAGTAACAAAGAGCCTAACTCACTTATAAACCCAACTCGCCCATAAACCAAACTGGCCCATGAGAAGGTTAAGGAGAATAAGAAATGGAAATCTTAAATCTTCGCGTCACTTTTCCTGTTTTTTCACTAAGTAATTCTACATGATAACAATATGCATACTTATACTTCGATCTACTTATTTACAGAACAAAACAATTCAGAAAATATCGGAGTTTTAATCAAGTCAGGATGAAACATTTGTTAATTGAAATTAAAATGTAGCTCATGAAATAATAATTGAAAGGGCGCTTTATAAACTTCAATACAAGCGATATTTACCAGAAAAATGAAAGATTTAAAATAAAAAACAAACTCGTTATTACGCATTACAATGATCACACTTTGTAGGAGTGGTTGTTAGAGAGAAATCCCATAAAATGAAAATATATTAATATCAGCTTCAATAAACAACTACAAGATATTGTTTTTAACTTTTTAGCAAAATCAATTTAGGCGCAACTTTGAGTTTGATATGTGCGTTATAGTTTGTGTACATCTACAATATACACATCATATTCTTAGTTTCAGAAGTGTGATTTCATCAACCGAAGATCATATTTCCAACCCGATAGGGTGCCATCCTACACAATTTGATCAACCTAAGATCATATTTCCAACCCGATAGGGTGCCACCCTACACAATTTGATCATCCTAAGATCATAGTTCCAACCCGATAGGGTGCCATCCTACACAATTTGATCAACCTAAGATCATATTTCCAACCCGATAGGGTGCCATCCTACACAATTTAATCAACCAAGATCATATTTCCGAACAGGTAGGGTGCCATTCTTCATGATATCTTAACTAATAATCTCTACCTGGCAGTATTTCAAATGTAAGCGACGAAGGTTTCTATCAATATATACTGATTACTCTTTTGTATTTTAAGACTTAGAACACTATATACTCCAAAATAATCTCTGTAAGTCTAATATCTTGTAATGTGTTTTTCATATCTTAAAAACACCTTTTTATGTTTTCTTCAAAAACTTTTAGCATTTTCACAACAGTTTTAGATTTGATCAGCTTCAATCCCAGTTTTAATAGTTTTACAGTATCATCTCAGATTAAGAAATCCCCTGTTGTTAACATTTTATTTATCTAGGATATTCGCTTTAGGTTTAGCTCTGAATCAAACTTCCTGGTGTTATAATGTTTCTTGGTTCATTTACGACTTCACAATACTACAAGATTCATAACGTTCAGTGAAACAAGATTTTTATACTAATTTTTAAACATGGAAATACTTTATTACATCAAATATGAGAGCTCTGTTACTTTAAGTAACAAAGTATGACGCTACTTTTACTGTTGAAGTATTGCATCATGTGGAGGTATTAATTTCAACGGTTTTTGAATCCGTCTCGAAAGCGTGTGATATGACATTATCGACTGTTCATTGCTGTCGTAACAAGAAACGTATCATTACTGCGTGCCCTGTAGCGGTTGTTATTCGTGGTCTCGTTAAGCATATGCGTTATTAGTAGTGTGTCATCACACTTCCAACTGAACGTTTGACGAAGTTTTACAACCATCCTATTCTTAACATGTTACTAACAACATTTATAAATGAGAACTTCAGGGTGAAAGTAAAGACGAGTGTTTTATAATATATCAACCACTAAATCTGCTATTTCCAGTGCCAACGAGGCCTTTCGATAATGCCAAGACTTTTCAGGCTGACTGTGACACGACAGACACAGCAGTGGTTGAGACACTATATATGTTGGCAACTTTTCACATTGTTACATTCTTTTAACGGTCAAAGAATACTTAGTTGAGTATTGTAGTATTGAAGCTGTCTGCAGTATTTGTTTTTGTTTTCGAGTTCAGTTTTGTAAAACGTACAACGTGTTGTGCCCAGCACAGCCATAAGGTTTGTTTTTTGAATTACGTGCAAAGCTACACGAGGGCTATCTGCGCTAGCCGTCCCTAATTTTGCAATGTAAGACTAGAGGGAAGGCAGCTACTCATCACCACCCACCGCCAACTCTTGGGCTACTCTTTTACCAACGAATAAAGGGATTGACCGTCATATTATAACGCCCCCACGGCTGAAAGGGCGAGCATATTTGGTGGGGATTCGAACCCGCGACCTGCAGATTGCGAGTCGAGTGCCCTAACCATGCCAGCCATAAGGAACAACTTAAGTTGGCTATGTTTAATAACCAAGCTCTTATATTTACGCCTTCATTTTTCAACTGACAGCTTTTATGTTTGTAATAGTTCATCCATCTCTTCTTTTTCCACCTTAACTGAAAGTTTTTGTTTATAGATTTTTCAGTCGTACATGCTTTTCCTCAACCTTTATTAGTTTTATTTCCTTCTTCGGAATTTTTTCAAAACATCTAACTTGATATTGATTAATTTCCTATTGAGTCATGTGACTTCTATACGAATTATTATAGTTCTGTGCATAGAAAAGTCTAGAAAAATCTTCATGACTGTCAATACACTACATTAAGTAATAAACGAAAGTTCTGAGTATTTACACAGGACTAACACTAAACGTGCTTACCGACTTCTAAATAAATAAAACAACATTTCTAAGTAGAATGTTACAAGTACAAACAGTGGTGTTCATAAACTCATATAAATACTTAGAGCTGTTTTTTAAAAAAGATTTTGAATTTTCGTTTTGTACAGTATTGCACTTTTTTATCCAATATACTAATAAATATTCTGTCTAATAGCCCTAATTCTGGATGTTTTTTTTTTAAAAGAACATTGTCCGTGAAATTTGAACGTATCTGAGACTAATAAAGTTAACTCATTCTCATTCCAATATGCAAACTGGTGTTTTCAACATAAACGCCAGTTTATGCCACAAATAGGTCAGGTCGACCTCTAAGGTCAAAGATAGCCATCTCTATAGTTTAGAACTGCAGACAAGAGGAAAAGTGGACAGTCAGCAGCGCTGTTACCACTTGCATGTCTATTCTTAGCCGTACAGCAGGGTTGAAAGTGCTGAGTACGTTCATCTGCATATCGCGGCTCTAACCGAAGTCTTTTCGATCCGAAGACAGACACGCTAACCTCTAGGTTACACTCTGCTCTACATCAGAATGTCTTGAGGAGAATACATATGGAAATGGATTCATTTTAATGTCAATCATACAAGCATAAAGCTTAGCATGGGGTCATGTTTACTCTCCACTGTTGGATGCTATATGATTTAGTACACAAAGTCGAAAATTCTTCCATGATTTGTTTTGTTTCCTCGAGCGGAATATTAGTGAATAAAGATTCAATGTCAAAACTAGAAAATATATATTGATCAGCATTAATAATTTCAGAAATTTCATTTGCAAAGGAGCCCGGCATGGCTAGGTGGTTAGGGCACTCGACTCACAATCTGAGGGTCGCGGGTTCGAATCCCCGTCACATGCTCGCCCTTTCAGCCGTGGGGGCGTTATAATGTGAC